>NW_018408312.1:39195-204520 GCF_002113885.1 Mizuhopecten yessoensis
CACTATAAATTATACAGCATTATTATAGACAGTATTACTGTTACATAAGTCTTACAATACAATCATACATTGAGTAGAACCCGTTGCACGAAGTCATACAACATAGTCATACAGTGGTGTGAAATACACAACATACAATATAATAATTAACTTGAAGAAACAGCGCAACCATACAATGATTTCAGTTGTAGTAATACATCTCACAAGATTAATTCATACAATACAAACAATATTATGAATGGTAGTAAGTTGCACTAATCAACAGGAAAGACGTAGGAAATGCTTGCCTACTAATATGAATACAAAAATATATGTATTTCATGTATTCATCTTGCTGACCAAAATGCACCAGATTGATTGCACCATTTCACACCAAGGAATTATTTTTTTTCCGTGGGAGGGGGAGGGGGGCATGCCCCGGACCCCCTAGCAGGCTCCATCGCTTCACTCGGCAAAAGTCTCAGACCAAAACTTTAGTTTTAACTATAATATATCTTCAACGAAACTGCGTGTTAAGTTCCGTTGAAGCAGACAAAGTAGATATTATGTATTATTAGTAGTCTATAGTCCATTATAGTTAAGAATATCCCTTCATGTCTCCCTTAAATAAGCTCCCTTTATATATCACAGGTAAAAAAAAGAAATCACAAATGTGATGAACTCCCCACCCCCTCCCCCACCCCAGAGACAAATAAAGCCATATATGTAGTATATACGTCTCTGTCCACCCCAATTATATGTTTATAAACAACTCATTTAGAAAACTGTGTTTGCGGTATATCAAGTTAAATTGATTTGGATGCCGTAATTAGATGCTTTACTGAGTTCTCATTAGGACATATTTTTGCAATGACGTTTTAAAGATTTATTTGTATTTTTTCATACTTTTTTATTAGGCATATATAGGGAATACGAATAATATGTAAGACTGTTATCCATATGTTATCACATATAGCGGGTCTGTAACTTATTATTTAATTGAATTTAATTGAAAAATAATGGACGCAGGCTAAAAGCCTCTAAGTCCATATCACAAAACATAGTATAAAAATATTATATTGTCACTGGTTAACATATATAAACTTTCCCAAAAGAGTTATTTTAAAAGTCATTATCAGTAATTATTGTAAATAGTGTCCTTCAGATGGTTATCCAACAGGATCTCAAAGTCCTTCGTGGTTTCTGCATTTACAACCGATTCCGGTAGACCGTTCCAGATATCAACGGATTTTATTCCTATGATCCCTGTTTAACGCTAGGCCGTTTTTGCTGTTTGCAGTTGTGTTCTTCTTTTTTGGGATATATTTGTCCGCAGTATTATGGAATATACGGAGAAATTTGTTGTACGCTTCTTCAGTATCCAGGTTAGACAAAGTTTCTGTCCATTCCACCTCCCGTAGTTCCTTCTTCATGTTTGTATACACAGGGGCATGGATCGCTTTACTTGTAATATTAAAAAATAGGGGTCTCCTATACTAATGTATTTATTAGTATAGGAGACCCCTATTTTTTAATATTACAAGTAAAGCGATCCATGCCCCTGTGTATACAAACATGAAGAAGGAACTACGGGAGGTGGAATGGACAGAAACTTTGTCTAACCTGGATACTGAAGAAGCGTACAACAAATTTCTCCGTATATTCCATAATACTGCGGACAAATATATCCCAAAAAAGAAGAACACAACTGCAAACAGCAAAAACGGCCTAGCGTTAAACAGGGATCATAGGAATAAAATCCGTTGATATCTGGAACGGTCTACCGGAATCGGTTGTAAATGCAGAAACCACGAAGGACTTTGAGATCCTGTTGGATAACCATCTGAAGGACACTATTTACAATAATTACTGATAATGACTTTTAAAATAACTCTTTTGGGAAAGTTTATATATGTTAACCAGTGACAATATAATATTTTTATACTATGTTTTGTGANGCGTTTTCGTTTATAAAAAATCATATCCCGGAATGTTAAGCTCTGCTTTACTTGGTAAAAATCTATAATTTTTCGGGTAGATTTCAGTTATACCTATCGCGTCTATACCCCTCTCTTTCTGTTGAATCCTTAGTTTTAACTCATCTAATTTGTTTAAAAGACTGTCAGCATTAGTGTAAAAGCAGCTCAAGTTATCGTTTAATCTTCCCGAATTTTCGTTTTGATTTTCACGATTTTTCTGTGCCATGGGGGGCCTTTTACCCTGTGGACAAAACCCCCGGTTTCCTTCTCGTTTCTCTTTTTCGCTTCTCCTCTTAGTGCTGCCTCTCCTTCTCTTTATGAAATATAAAAATTGCTTGAATTGAACAGAGACGTATATATTTTTATCAGATGGCTACTACTTGCAAATGTGAAATCACTTTATTTTCTGAGATATATCATAAATACGTTGTTATAGTATTGGGAGGAGAAATTAAACTAAAACTCGATCCATTTCATATTTCGCGCCTTATTTTTCGTGGATTTCTGATATTTCTCTTGGAAGGCAGGGCAATTCTAGAGGAATTCCGAGTAATTTTCGTATCGTGTGCAAAGTTCCGGAAAAGGTGGCGCTGTTATAGTTTCTATCGTGGACACTGGGTAAATCGTAAACACATGTTTTCTATCTTTCCTGATATCTTGATGACTTTTTCGTCTTGAAATTCACAACTCCTTTTCTCAATCTACTATTTTCTTCTGTGTTAAATGTATTGTTATTGAGGTATGGTGTTGAGATCTTAATGTACATACAAATGTAACAGCATGAAGTTCTATTTATAATTTTGTTCTCGTCGTCCTCGTTCCGGTTTTACTGAAAGTTTTCCACAAATTAATCTGGTTAAAAACCGTTAGGCTGTAAAGAGCTAATCAATATTTCACTTCCAGTAATGTTTCCATGGGAGATGTGTCTGTGACGACGAGACAACAGAATGTTGACCTGTTTTATAATGTTGTGAAATCCGTTGCATTTTGACACATGGTCAAGGGAGACAACACCGTTTTATTGTTCTACGTTGTATGCTCATTTCTGTTCATTTAGACTTGATAATCCGACAGCTGATGTTTCACCGCTAGAAACATGGTTCTTTTGGCCACAGAGTAATGTAAAGCTGAACAATTTACACTAAGAATTCATTTTGATGACGATATGTTAATCCACAGGAGTCTGACGTTTAATCAATATAAGTATAACGGTGTATACTGTACAGTATACAAAAAAATATAGACTTTTTTAAATTTTATTTATATAGACTGTTATATACTTATATTGATTAAACGTCCGACTCCTTTGGTTAATCTATGTCGTTGAAGTGCATGTCAATGACTTGTGTGATTGTAACTGATAGTTTCGCCCTAAATCCTGTTCGAGCTAAGGTTCGTTTCGCCCTAAATCCTGTTCGAGCTAAGGTTCGTTTCGCCCTAAATCCTGTTCGCCCTAGCTAGGTTGATTCGCCTTAAAAAAATAATTTATACGCTAATATAATAATTAATATTAAAATATATAAACTAAACTTGTTGATAACTTTCAAAAGTATTTTATTGACAATACATGTATAATACAAACATATATGTTAAAATTAAAGAAGATGCTAAAATTGATTTTAATGATATGGAAGATTAAGAAGACTTAATTGGTGACTTAAAAATACTAAAATTGAAAGAAAATACCAAACAATGTTTAAAATTTTAGGGCGAAACAACCAGGAACCCATATGCATGTGATCAACCATCACATACACTAGATATGTACATAATCAGTGGCAGGTCATTTTACTATATAACCTGTTTGCCTGAGAAATCAGTGAATTTCTTTCCGAAAATGCTATTGCAAAAGAATCACTCAGCAGTGCAACAGTAAATTTGACTGGCTTTAAAGTCTAGTGTCTCTGTAAATCTTCAAAGGACAGGTATCAGAGAAGCGATTAGTCAGTTTCTTTTAATTGAAACTGTTCAAATAGCGAACCATGTATCTTCAAATAATCCCAGAATGCAGAGCACATAACCCTGTTGTTTAGTGGGTGGAGACGTTGAAAAAATAATGATTTCTGCTACATATTTATTACATTTTTCTCTATAATGACATGGGCTTCTTTGACCAGACATCCTCACTGCTCCAGAGGTTACGCTCGCTTATATACAATTACGTTGTCTGCACCCATCGAAAGAATCTTACAGTTGCGTAATGGTAAAATTGACCGGCTTTGAAGTCGGGTGATGCTCCTCTGTAATCTTCTAAGGACAGGTATCACCTAGGGATTGGTCAGTGATTTTACGTAGACTAATCAAATAGCTAGCCTTGTTCCTTCAAATTTGCTCAAACCCTGTTTACTAAAGAGCATTTATCAAAAGTAAAGAAACCGCAACCAATAAATGAATAAAATAAACTGAGAAATTTTTGCAGTCCTGTTTTGGTTTTACATGGAGAGTACACTTTTGAGTTGTATGTTTCAGGAGCAGTAATAAGAAGTTTGTAAGATTCTGAAAGCAAGATGGCTCGTGGACAACAGAAAATTCAGGCACAAATGAAAAATGCTGAGAAGCAGGCAAAATTGAAGAAGATGCAGGGAGCAGATTCAAAGAAGGCTGCTGCCGCAGCACTGGTCTACAAGTGTACTGTGTGTATGGTAGGTTGCATCCAGCAGTTTCAGAAGTAAACAATCTTTCCCTTGAATTGAGAGAGTCAAAACACATGTATATAGTAGCCAGGGCCCACTTGTATAAAACATCTCAAAGTTAAGGAAAATCTCAAGCAATGTATTGTCTATGGGAAATCTTAGACCTGAGGAAATCTCAAGAGTTGAGATGTTTTATACAAGTGGGCCCAGGTCTTTTTTTCAAATCCCAAAGTCTAGAGGTAATTTTTACACCCCTGCATACCTGTCATTTAAATTCTTGATCTACGTATCCAATTCAAATTACTAGTTTTAATTGGATTTATAGGATCTTACATAAGTTTCTATTTCATATGAGATTTATGAAACGAGTCGAAGAATTTTTCACTTTAGCTGATCTCTGGAGAGCTAAAATTAAAAATTTGTGACGAGTTTTATAAATTTCATATGAAATGAAAACGTGTGTAAGATTCTTTTTATCACATAATCAAGATTTGTGGCATTTATTCATGTAAAACGACGTTTTCCATGCAACCTTGAAATGTAAAAAGCCGTCATTTCGACTCCAGTGTGTAAGTCTGTGACGTCATATACATGTACTTGTTCTAGGCGTGACGTCACAATTGAAACGATTGAAACTTACAACCACAGTGCCAATAGATCATATTAAATGGGTTAATACTCTAAAAAATATGACATGGGTATAGTCACTGGATAACACAGTACATTATGTTAAATATAGATTTCATTTCACCATATTTTATTGAGTAAGCAATAGGATTGAAATTTGAACAGCTGGCTAGGCCTATATAAGGTCTCTCCTGAAAGATGTATAGATCTAGACGCAGCAAATGATTCTCCAAGGGGCAACTGTCATGTAGTGATTCTTCATGTACAAGGGATTAATGCAAGAATAGAAAGTTAGTACCTTTTTGTAATAGGGGAAAATATGCACTATAGTTAGTATAGGTGCCTGACCAGTGTCCAACGACGGCTGCAGGCCAGAGACAGGGAAAAGTATGAGGGGGGGGGGGGCATGGATCATCTTTAATTTTTGCTTCTCGCTGTTCATCATAGATGCTTCAAATTAACCACTGGATATGCATTAGAATAAAGTGTTTGTGTGACTGTTATGATTTTGTTTACCTTGGACAGGTCTAGCTAGCTGTAAACAGTGTTGTAAAATATCAGCAACAACAATTAACACGACCGCATGCAATAATCACTCAGTCGTGGAACTGACAGAAAATAAAAACAAATTGGAACCAAGATAGATATTCATGTGGTAGTATATCAGTTTCAAGTTGAGGAATTTTTAACTGAGGAAATTAAAGCAGAAACGGGAAAATAATTCCAAAATTGGAGAGGAGAATTGGTCCATATTCAGCCATAAAAAAGGCCTGTACATATCCATGTGTACATAATGACTATTCCGTCTTTTCGTATTGCAGAGTTATCTGCTCTTGTGAGAAAGTATTGATTGTTACATCATTTGTTTGTGAGAGTAACGTCATCAATTATTGAGAAAACGACGTAATTTTCTCACACAAACCAATGACGTAACGATCAATACCTGCTCACAAGAGAAGATAACTCTGCAATACGCAAAGACGGAATAGTAATGACTCAAGTTAATATGTTCCATTAATATTTTCTTTCAGGGACTTTCCAAGATTGTATCTTTCGATTCTTTAATTTTCAATAATTTTCCAGAACTGTCCAAAAAGGTGTCTGGACCTGAATGCATCACTATATTCTATAATTTCAATAAAAAATTACAAGATTTTGGTTATTAAAGAACAAGATTAAAAGTATTAACATATATATATTCATCCTGGTACTTTGTTACATACAAATGACTGATATATATGACTTTCTATGTGATTCAGATTGATTAAGAATGATGGTATGCGGACCCAATCCTTCAGATAAGCAAAAGATTATAAGACTCTTTCATGCCCAGGGGTGTAGGTTAGGAAAATTCCACCGAAGGGTTTTCAAATTCTATAAAATCTGAGGCTTTGCCAAAGGGTTTTGTCAAATTTGAAAATCCTGAGGCTCAGAAACCATGAAAATACATTTGGACTGGCTACCATTTTGAAAATATCATATTTTTTTTTCTCTGAGTTTATTTTTAGAAAAAAACAAATATGTTTGCCAGATTTATTATACCCCATATAAGCAAACACAGTTTGCGATGAAAAACTAATCTCATCTTTCTCATATGAGTATGGTATATATATTGTAATAGATTTTAATTTCATCACGTCGCGTCACATAAAATGGGGTGCAGGATAGACATTTTCTACACCCCTTTCTTACCCTGGACAGCCCTATTTTACACACATGGAAATGTGAGAAATTAAATTGAATACCAGAGTAAGGATAGAACTCAGAACCGTAGATGTCGAGTCTGAACCCAGGTACAAACAACAATTCAGCCTCATTTAGAAAACAGTAGGTACTAGGCACTTTAGATGGCACTTTATTTCAGAAGCACCCTAAAACTACTGTATGAAGTTATATTATAATCATGTTTTAATAGGAAACTATATTTTGTTGTAATTTGTAGTCACAAATGCCAGACCCAAAGACGTACAGGCAACATTTTGAGAACAAGCACTCCAAGAGTCCTTTACCAGACTGTCTGAAGGAGACATCATAATTGGTATAACACAGGTACGAGGTGAGAATTTAGGGCAAGCAATACTACAGTATACCTGGAAACTTTTGCCCAGACAAATTTTGATGAGGTAAGCTTATGCCATACCGTGGCGTCCGTATGTCAACAATTTCTTTACGACTTCTACTTCCTAACCACTTATTGGAATTACCTAAATTTCGCTGGAAGCATCCCTAGGTGGTGGGGATTCAAAAATGTACAATTGGTTGGGCTGATCCCCCATAGGGCTGAGGGGCGGGGCCAAAAAAAGGTTATTTGGCTATGTTGCTTTAATCGACTTCTTTTCAATAACAAAGTGATGGATATCAACCATATTTGACTGGAAGCATCCCTAGGTGGTGGGGGTTCATAATTGTACAAATGGTGGTGCTGACCCCCCAGGGGGCTAAGAGGCGGGGCCAAAAAAAGGTTATTTGGCTATGTTGCTTTAAGCGACTTCTTCTCTGGAATTAAGTGATGGATATCAATCATATTTGACTGGAAGCATCCCTAGGTGGTGGGGATTCAAAATTGTACAAATGGTCGGGCTGACCCCCCACTAGGGCTTAGGGGCGGGGCCAAAATGGGGCAATTTGGCTATATTTCTATGAACGACTTCTTCTGTAGAACTATGCCATGGATATCCATCATATTTGGTCGGAAGCATCCATGGGAGGCAGGGATTCAAAATTTTACAGTTAAGATCCCCACACCATAACCATACATAAAACTGCTTGGCATGAAAAATCTAATACAGATATGCTACAAGGATTGGCCTTGGATTCTGGCATATTACCTTGGAGAATATTTTGCCATGATTGCTTAGATATCCAGGTGAGCGATACAGGCCCTCTGGGCCTCTTGTTCCAAGCTACAAACAAAATGATCAGCAATGTCCATGTTAACGGTAGGCCAAAATTAGCCGGGAGCAATTTGGAATGTTCCATTTTGCAAATAAGGAAGGATGTTATTAGGACAAGTTTATTTTTGAGACTTTTCCTATTGTATCAGTAGATTTATGAATCTATAGGACACATTTCTGCCATGTCAGTAAGTTTTTGCTACTCTGGTCTGGCAATGACCACCAGTGGTCCGTTGCAAGGTGACTTGTGCTGCAGGGGGCCTGTAATTAGTGTGTGTTTGTGTTTGGGAGGGGGGGCATAGTTAACAGGTGTCCGACAAGCATGTCCTTTTGAACCTATAATAATTATCTCTGGGTCCTCTTAGCATCAGGAAACTCGAAAAAAATATTCCCATACCGGTCAACAACATCCCGGAGGAGAAACTATTTCACATTTGGTACAGTCAAAACCTGGAGCAACGTTATTATAATAATAGGGCAAATTTAAATAACAATGAACTTTAACTTTATATTATACAATTGTTTAATTTTTGAGTCCAGTGAGTCCGGCTTGATAGAGCTCCTCTACACTGGACTCAAAAATTAAAAAAATGTTTTTGTATTGGAAAACTAACTTTAACTTTATTATCAGTAGATGATTGTTTAACCCAGATATCCCGTTGGTAATGGAACTTGTCAACTTTTGATAATGCTATTAAGGACAAGCATAAATATCAGCCAAAAAATCATTGTGATATTCTTGTGATTTTGAATAGAATCTAAAAGTTGCTGCTGTTTGTTATATAAAGATATAACAGATATTTAAGTTTCATGAATGTCTTTAAATTCAGTAAATGACATTAAATAAGAAATGACTCTATATATATATATGTCCTGGTATTGTTTGTGACGTCACTATGCTTGTTTATTGATGACGTCACTAAAATTGTTGACTATACAAATATTGATAACGTCATGTAACCAACGGTGATAAATAAACATCAATCCGCCTGAAGAAGCCCTAGAAGGCAGAAAGGCCTAGCGGACGATCTTAAAAGACTTGTTTTTAGCTCACCTGGTCAAAAGGACCATGGTGAGCTTATGCCATACCTCAGCGTCCGTCCGTCGTCCGTCCGTCAACTTTTCCTTTAAAACGCTACTAGTCCTGAACGGCCAAGTAGATTTTGACTAAATTTGGTCTGGAAAATTCTTAGGCCAAGGGGACTCAATTTTGTATAAATGGTAGGTGTGGCCCCCCTGGGGGCAGAGGCGCGGGGCCCAATAGGGGAAATAGAGGTAAAACCTTCAAAATCCTCCTTCTACCGTAGGGATTTTATCCTAATTTAGTGTGGAGCATCCTTGGGCCAAGGGGACTCAATTTTGTATAAATGGTGGGTGTGGCGCTCCTTGGGGCAGATAGGCGGGGCCGAATAGGGGAAATAGGTAAAACCTTCAAAATCCTTCTCCTACCCAAGGGTTTAAGGAATTTTATCATTATTAAGTCTGGAGCATCCTTGGGCCAAGGGGACTCAGTTTTGTATAAACCTTGGGTTTGGCCCCCCAAGGGCCTGAGGGGCGAGGCCCAATAGGGGAACATAGCAAATTATTCTTTAAAATCCTTCTACTTCTGTAGGAATGACAGGATTTGGTCCATATTTGGTGTTGAGCATCTTTGGGTTAAGGGAAACCAATTTTGTATAAACGGTGGGTCTGGCCCCCTTGGGGGCTGAGGGGCGGGGCCCAATATGGGAAATACAGCAAATTCTTAAAAATCCTTCTTCTTAGGAATGACAGGATTTATTCCATATTTAGTCCGAAGCATCCTTGGGTGAAGGGGTAACAATTTTGTATAAACCATGGGTCTGACCCCCCAGGGGCCTGAGGGGCAGGGCCCAATAGGGGAAACATGGCAAATTATTCTTTAGAATCCTTCTTCTGTAGGAATGAAAAGATTTGGTCCATATTTGGGGTTGAGCATCTTTGGGCTAAGGGAAACCAATTTTGTATAAACGGTGGGTCTGGCCCCCTTGGGGGATGAGGGGCGGGGCCCAATATGGGAAATACAGCAAATTCTTAAAAATCCTTGTTCTTAGGAATGACAGGATTTATTCCATATTTAGTCCGACGCATCCTTGGGTGAAGGGGTAACAATTTTGTTTAAACCATGGGTCTGACCCCCGCTGGGACCTGAGGGGCTGGGCCCTATACGGGAAATAGTGATAAAACCTTTAAAATCCTTCTCCAACAATCGTGATTAAGGTATTTTATCCTAACTTAGTCTGGAGCATCCTTGGGCCAAGAGGACTCAATTTTGTATAAGCAGTGGGTGTGGTCTCCCAGGGGGCAGTAGGGAGTGGTCAAATAGGAGAAATAGAAGTAAAACCTTTAAAATCCTTCTCCAACAATCGTGATTAAGGGATTTTATCCTTATTTAGTCTGGAGCATCCTTTGGCCAAGGGGACCCAATTTTGTATATACGGTGGGTATGACCCCACTAGGGGCATAGGGGTGGGGCTCTGTTTGAAATTTGTTATATCTCAAGTACTGGATGGATCTTTTTGAAATTTCATATGTACTTACAGCTACCATGGAGTGCTATATCTTTACTTCATACCAATTATTTTAAACATATTCAGGTGAGCGATACAGGCCCTCTGGGCCTCTTGTTATTCTATATTTTCCTTCACAAGGACTTATTTATTTATTATCTACTATATATATAATATAGATAAGAATGGATTTGATGTGTTTAATGTAGACCAGTTTTTCATACCGTATATCTATAAAGTAAAAACGAAACAGTTCATTCTCTAAATGTATGTATAAAAGATACATTTGTTATTCTGATCAAGATTTAATACATTTTATAAAATTTATCTTTTCAGATGATTAAAAGCAGGTTCCTCATTCCAGAATTTTTGTGGGATGTGAAAAGTTCCATTAAATTCAAAACAAACTTTTTCGTCATGAAGATCCTGCAAAGATATGATATTGGAATCTAGATTTTTTTTACACATTTGTAGAAATTAAGAAGAAATAAAATTTGTGTATCATGTAGATCTAGAGGATGTGGTAAAATATTGATAAAACTTTTTTTTGAAAGAGAGAGAAATAGTTTCAAGTATATACAAACAACAAACAAAATGTCCAGAAATTTGAAAAAGTGTAAGCATCCATAATTTTTAGCAACAAAGAGTTTTAATTGATTTTGACCAAAGCATGTTTCTTTTTTGCATTAATTATCAATTCCTTGATTACTTGACGTCAAATTATTGATGTTTATTCTCAAACCAAATAATTTTATTATATTAGTCAAGATGTCTGTTGTATTGTGGTTTCTGGTGAATAGTTGACATTATTATCCAATGTTTAAAACCATATTTGGAGGTTTAAGCAGAGTTGTTGTGTCAAACTTTCAACATCTCATGTAGCTTCTATTCCTAATTCCCTGTTGCCTTTTGTATAAAATGTCTGGAAGGGAAATTTCAAGTTTCTGAATAAAAAATAAATATCCTTTGTAAATTTGCTACATGTAACTTGGAAACAAAAATATTGAGTTTGTGAATCACATTTTTTTAATTTATTTGTCGAGGCAGTTTCCGTTTTTATTATTTGGATAATCTTGTACATCTTATAAAGTGTTCGGTTTTGTCAAAAGTTTTTTTTTTCAACTGGAAACACTTAATTTTTCATTTGGTTGATTTAAAGGTTGAAGTTAAAGCACATTACATGAAGAAAGTTCAGTGAAATTATAGTTAACTGAATGTTTTTAAATCTTGAAATGTGTCAAATGATAATATGCATTTTTGGGACGATGAGAAAAGGGAAAAGTGTTGAAGGTAATTGAGGAAGTAAAAACTGATGTATGATATACCCAGTATTCAGAAATGTATGTATTGTTTTGAATGGATATTCGTCATAATGAGTTCGTAAAAGGTATGAAATATTAAATTGTTGATTTCTTATAAGGTGTTGTCAGTTTAAATTCGCATCACATAATGTAAGAACATTTTGAAAAGCGCTATCGAAATTGCAATTGCATAAAGTGACTTTCAAGTAGATGTTTTTGTGAAATCATATATGCAGTATTCAGTTGTATGATGGGTCATTTTTGGAACAGTCAAATTTTTTATTCCAATCTACTGAAGAAATATGTTTCTCTGGTGACAGCGTCAGGTGAACAGCAGTTTGACTGGCAAAAATTGTCATGAAACTTATGATTTGTCATCAAAGTACGATGTTTTGGGAAATTCTACGAGTTATGAGATTCATATAGAGCTGTTCATTTAGAAACGGTTATTAAGGTTCATCCCATATGGGTAAAAGCTTCGAAGGAAACAGAAAATCTGAGAAATTGTTGCATACAAAGGACTTCGGGCATTATGGGTCATTTTTCGTCCTCATAAAAAGTAAAATTTCAAATTCATTTACGAATTTTGGAGCCATCTTTCCTGGTGCAGGAAATGAAAGCCTCTGCATGTAACGACTAAACATTTCTCTGAATGAACACTGGTATGGCAATGTTCAAGCAAATATTTGCATGTATTTGGTTGGTGCATGTGGAGGCTTTCAAAAATTGAAGAGTGTTTACTAAATTTGCTCAAAATGGCCAATTTTCAATGTAAATAGCACACCATAGGCGATATTCACACAGAACTTTATTGTGCACACAGCTTTTTTCATTTTGAACGAAACACGGTTAACTGTTTCAACAAAGAACACAAAAAGCATTTGAAAGATCATTTATATATTATAGAACATATGGAAACAATATTACGTTTCGCTACATCAACAACAAATGCTTTGTATGGTTATATTGGGATAAACTTTTATTTAATCTAGAATTTTTGTTATCTAATGTGCTTGTTTTTGTGACCGAATGAGGAAGAACATTTAAATGTGTTGTTTTATTTTTTATGTCTTGCATTTTTTTTCTCTGTAGAAACATAACTGGTTCATGCGGTATTGATTCGTCCGTTTCTTTCATTGGTAATTTTTACTTTCTGTCACTTAATGAACGTTTGGATAATGGTTTATCAAGACCTGGTTTACTTAAGGACGTGTTTAAACATAAATCTAATTAGATATATTTAAAAAAAAAAAAACCATTGGGAAATTACTATTTTGTGTAAAAAAGTTCATGGTAGGCAAATTTCAAATCAGTTCTGTGGTTGGTGCAGAGCTGATACGCTGACATGAATTTTCTGTTGGAAATTTAGGTACCTTTCATTAGATAAGGATATCTTAAAGGAAATCCCACCCCTCCCAAATTGGATATACATTCTAGTAGTTTCTAACGATGAGAAAAAACAAACTTCTTCTGTTTTCTTGACTTTAAAAGCTATTCAATTAAAATAGTTGTCATAGTTTCTAACGATAAAAACCCCCAAATTTCTTTTGTTTTCATGACTTTAAAAGCTATTCAATTAAAATAGTTAACAATATGTCAATTTGCATAGCTTAACCACTGAACTCGGATGCCTTTAACATGTTAATGCTTGATAACTTGAAGTTGAAATTATAACCTGCCAGGGCTAAATTGGTTAGCTCCTTAGCCCTTTCACCACTGCAGACCATCATGGACTCATCTAGATGAATGTATGGTAGAGTCTACTCAAGTTCTCTAGGGATGAAAGGGTTAACCTAGCAAGCAACATATGTTCCCAGCGGAAGTAGCTCGATTTCATGGGTACTTATGTAAAGAAGGGGTGTGTGAAAACACAGAGGCTGTGGGATACATAATGCTTGATAATATTCCAAAAAAGTCGAGGTTTTTGTACTAATGTATGATGCTATGATTTAGACCTGTTGTAATAAGACTTTCACTGTGAACACAGATACCGTACTTTCCCCAGATTTATTATCAGATTTTCTCAATGCGTTTTAACTCACTCACCCCTGAAGACACATTTGAGCTCTTCCAATTTAAAGGCTGGACTAGTTCATCATAAAATTTCAGGGGTGAATGAGTTAAAGTGGCTTTGAAGAGATGTCTGATTTTGAATCGTGATTTGCGTTATTGTTGGTAAGATTATTACCTCTGTGTCTGCTGAATATTTAGATATTGTTGACATATTAATATGTGTGGTCAAGGATTGTAATTTGTTTTCACTATTCATGTGCATTATAGGAGGAGAAAATGTTGCATCCGAATTCAACTGGTACCTACTGTATAATACGAAATGTTCGTGGGTACTTTCCTTCATAGTTTGAAGATTTAATATAGTTTCGTGGTACAAACTTTCCTGGAGATCCAATTTTAACAAACAGTAGATACGTATATCATTCAAATTCTTTGTATTTATTTTCGTGGTTCAAAAGTAACCACGAAAACCATGAATGTTTATACACAAAGAACATTTCATGTTATACAGTACATGTTTTGTAGGGATATAATAATATGTACACTTATATATGTATATGTAAATATGTTCAAATTGTCGTTTTGGTGGTTGATAAAATGAAACACACATTTATATTGATTGGTGTTCACTTTCCATCTATTACACAAATCTTGCCTTCAGTTAATCATTTTATCTAGGGTAGAAGTCACTCAATAAATATATGTAGGGAGGTGTTCCCACCTCTTATAATTCTTTCTGGGGCCCACTATATGAATGTTAACAATTACAACTCTGCATTTTAAACTTGCCCCTATATAATTCCAAGGTTTTTGTCCGAAATAGCCATACATCTCCCAGTCTTTATATTTCTGTTAACTGCTCTTTCCTTAATGATATAAGTATTTCTTTTGTAAATTAAATCATAATATATGCCTCTGTCCTTGTACATGTACTACATTTATCTGTACATAGTTTATGATCTTTTGTTCTGGTCTGAGGAAAGCCTAGATGAACGTGTCCTGTAATTTTTGTTGGTTTTATTTCAACACTAGGAATATATATGTTTTTTCAGTTGGTCACAAGCTCTCCAACTCTTTCACCCCTTTGTAACTTTGATAAACTCTACCATGCTTCGATGTTTCGGTCTACGGTGGTGAAAAGGTTAAAATGGTATAAATAGCTTACCACTTTTATTTTGGATTTCCAATATAATTTCATAATGTTGACAAAAAAGGAATGCATTTTTGGAAAGTTAATAAGTGTTTTTTTTTTATTGAAATGTTGTCTTGATGTTATTCCTGTAAACTCTATACACAAGTACAAATATCAAGCTATATGCACACCACAGGTACTGTTTTTTGAGAGCTTATAGGGCTCAGCCCCACATTTTGAATGCTCAAATTTTTTCTCTCCATGCAAAATAATATCTCAAAGACTTTGCTAGTAAGTTAACAGTCTCGCCTTAGGAATCTGCTGCCCCTTATCTTCAAAATACTTGGATCAACAACTGGACCGAAGACCAATATTGAAAAATTCAGAATATGAAATAGGATTTGGAAGACCAATATAGCCAGTATTGAAAGAAGGCAAGGTTGTATATCGAATGTAAAGTTTGTCAAGCTGGCGTTTGTAGGCGGTAGAGTTTGTCAAGCTGTCGTTTGTAGGCGGTAAAGTTTGTCAAGCTGTCGTTTGTAGGCGGTAAAGTTTGTCAAGCTGGCGTTTGTAGGCGGTAAAGGTTGTCAAGCTGTCGTTTGTAGGCGGTAAAGTTTGTCAAGCTGTCGTTTGTAGGCGGTAAAGTTTGTCAAGCTGTCGTTTGTAGGCGGTAAAGTTTGTCAAGCTGTCGTTTGTAGGCGGTAAAGTTTGTCAAGCTGTCGTTTGTAGGCGGTAAAGTTTGTCAAGCTGTCGTTTGTAGGCGGTAAAGTTTGTCAAGCTGTCGTTTGAAGGCAGTTAAGTTAAGCGGTTGGGTAAGTAGGTAGCAAGCAGTTCAGTTGTTTATGTTTCAACACATTTCCTTTATTGGTGCATTTTGTCAATAAAAAGGTATTTTATATTGTTGAAGTTTTATGTTTGATTTGTGCCGTGGTACGAAGGGATGTGAGCTGATATGATGCTGCAATGTCCACCATAGATGTGCATCCCTTGTCCATCAATCGTAAGCACTTCCTTAAAAGTGATTTCTGCAGAACCATGCGTTATTTTTAAGTCTTCATTTTTTGTCTGTAGCTTACTGTTGACAAAACAATGATTTCGATCCATTTTTCATGGCTACAGGTAAAGTTGGAAAAAACTTGTTTACAATAACAGGACCAAGAGTCATGGCACAAGAGTTGTTGATCGGTGTCAGGTAAAATAATCTGACCAATCACTAGGTTGATACTTGTCCTTATCGGATTACAGAGGAGCGACACCTGACGAGAAAATGATTTTTTCTTTCTTTTGTTTTCATGACTTTAAAAGCTTTTCAATTGAAAAAGTTAACGATATGTCAATTTGCATAGCTTAACCACTGAACTCGGATGCCTTTAACATGTTAATGCTTGATAACTAGGTATGTGCGAAGGAGTTAAAATTATAACCTGCCAGGGCTAAATTTGTTAGCTCCTTCGCCTAGCAACATATGTTCAACTTCACTCACTTAAGTAGACTTACATAAATTGCATGTGTCATTTTGTATATGTAAGTTAACTTTGATTAGTAAGAAAACATCGCAGGACCTCACTTCAGCCACGGGCGCTGAGCACATATCATATGGTACATATAATATACAGTATTTTACTATTAATATCTTATACTTATAGCATATAAAGGTTGTCCTGCACCTATTAATTTACTTAAGATTAAGGGATATTTGAAATAGCATGTAAGTTTGAGCTATGTCCAAAAGCCATAACTCTGTGTAATGCAATTTATGTAAGTCGACTTAAATGAGTGAAATTATAAATTTCAAGTCAAAATATTAATTAGAAAGGAAATTATTGAGAAAACAAATTACTTTACAATTGAAAAGAACCAAAAAGAACCCCCGACTTTAACCTTTTTTTATTTAAACAATCTTTAAGACGATTGAATTTTTGTCATTTTTCATTCTGTTACGTATGCTTGTCTAATTTATACATGTTTTCAAAAACAGAAATGGTATTATTTTAGTTTTTAAGCTCATTTTGATAACAGCAAACTATATTTGTGATTTAACCTACCCCTTTTGGTACCCCCATAAAACCACTTTCGGTCGAAGTTTTACATTAGTTTTTTTGCATGTAATAATACAATGGGACATCTTTGAACAAAATAAGAAGATGAAAATCCGAATATACCTGGGCCCAAAAAAGGGCTTTATAAACATTCATCCTGTGACCTTGAATAAAGGTCAAGGTCATTTCTTTTCGTAAACTTTGTCAGGCTTCATCTAAGGAACCTACCAGCCAAATATCATGACATTTCGTCTGTTGGTTATTGAGAAGAAGTCATTTAAAGGAAAAAGTTGACACCAGAAACATCAGGGGACTTTGAAGTCAAACAAAATATTCTACCGTTCTGGTACGGAATGATCTGACAAAACAACAGAGGGAAAAGGAAAAAGAATTGATAAAAGAAGCAAAACAAAAAGAAGACAATGAACCACTTTGTATACAGAGTCTGTGGGCGACCCTGGAACAGAAAAGTCGTACGCCTTCACAAAATCCACTAGTCTTTGTATACAGAGTCCGTGGGCGACCCTGGAACAGGAAAGTCGTACGCCTTCACAAAATCCACTAGTCTTATGAATATTTAACCATCTGTTGAACATTCTGTGATTTACTATTTGTTTCCGAATTCACTATATCACACTTTTTTTTTTTAATATTTACTGTACATAATACAGTACTGCACTTACTGTGTACATAGAATTTGATTCATAGAATAATTTCAAGTGTATGTGTATCAAGATATGGACATAGAGGCGTTTGTTTGTCTACATCCATCAATTAACTGATGATGGAACAACAGGCTACTAAGAGACCCACTGAATGAAATGATTATATGATCAGTAATTAATGTAAGAAACCTAGCCTTCTGCATACACATTTTCAAAATTCTCACTTTCCCTATGACTCTGATTACATGTATAAGGAAATTGCTTATTTTAATAAATCTAAATAAAAAGTCTTTATCTGTAAATTAACTAGAAAAATAACAGGTCAGCAAGGGCCCGCCATGTGGCTGTATTTCCCCCTTAATCATCAAGAAGCCAATTGGCCAATATCGCTTAGGTTGCATTTGACATTTGGACCTCAAAAACAATCGCAAGGAAGCAAAATATACATTAAACATGTACTATGATGTGACAGTTGCTTCCTTCAGGGCAAACTAATGGAAATGTAAATACGTGTACCAATATAATACTCATTCGTAAACTTTGATTTGTTTGATTTGAACCTTAAATACCTTCCCACTAACAGTCAGGTTATTTTGTCACATGTCGACTTTGTCCTTGGCCTTTGGATCCAAATGACCTTAACCTTTAAATCGGTGACCTTGACTTTTGGTCAGTTGACTCCTCTTTTAATTCTGACCTAATTTGCTCCATCATGCAATAACAAAAGTTTGAAATAATACTAAATTTGATCTTAACCTTTAACTCGGTGACCTTGACTTCTGGTCAGTTGACTCCTCTTTTAATCCTCACCTAATTTGCTTCATCATGTCATAACAAAATGTTTATCAGTGAAATGATACCAAATTTGACCTAGGATGCATGGGAAATTATCCTGTAAAATTTTAAAAACATACTCCTTTTACTTCCATCAATATTGTGCCAAAAAAATAATGACAGACAGATGGACAAAAAGATGGACAGACTGACAACCTGACTACCATAGGGCACCTGCATCTTCGATGCGGGGCCCTAATTAGCCAATTGTTATACTTTCTATGACTTTTGGTTAATCAGAATAAGTGGTTCAAAGGTTTTAACGAATTTGATCATGTGACCTCGAATATTGGCGAAGGTCATTTCTTCTCACAAACTTGTCAGGCATCCCAGGAACCTGCCAGCTAGAAAAAATTCATAACTATTTGCCTCTTGGAAAAGTTGATGCCAGATCGTTGATGGACGACAGGCCACCAGGACTTAAAATCACTCGGCCCCTTGGGCAAGGTGCGCTTAAAATTACCTGTGTAAAAGTTATATCTGATTTGAATCGGTGTTAACAATTAGCAAAATGTTCTGTAAATCAGATTTTAAACAAGAGGCCTATATAGCTAGCGGCCTTGACGGTCACCTGAGGTAAGCACTTTTGAATGCAACCGTTATCAGGGGAAGCAGCTTTCAACACCCTCCCCAGGGGGAAATGTCAGACCCTGCATGGGGTCATGAAATTCACAATTTTGGTATAGTACCGACTATTCCATCTATGAAGAGTATTTTAGTCTTATATATAGGTGTCGAGAAGAAGATTTTTGAAGTTCAAATCAATTTGAGGCCTTTTGGCCCCACCCATCAGCCAGGGTCGATATGTACATATCATCAAACTGTCATACAGTACTAAAATTATAACCATGTTTGAATGATTTCCAATGGAAAATGAACAAATTAAAACAAAAGGCCAAACAGCTTGTATTGCTTGAGCAGTCAAAGCAAATATTCTCATTAAATATTATATTGTTCTATAAAAATTTCCCTCGCAAACTTTGTCAGCTCCGTCAGTTGAAACTACCAGTCAAATATTATTATAAGATTGTATGCTTTTTGGTTCTTCTTCAGAAGTTGTTTGACATATTTTTCCCTGTGACCTTGTAAGTAGGTCACTGTCATTTTCCTTCTCAAACTTTGTTGGCTATATCCCAAGAAGCTACCAGCCAAATCTTATGATCCCACTTCTTTTGGTTCTTCAGAACAAATCAGTCAAAATTAAAATTAGCCTGACTTGACAAAACCCTATTATTGAATTTTAAACCCATTTTAATTAGCTATGTATAAAGTATTGATTATTCCAATGGAATTCCACTGAGTTTTCCAATAAAAAGTCACTGGAAAATTGGCACTGGTATTCCACTGGAAAACCACTGAAATTCAACTTGAATGCAAGTGAAATTTTCTGTAGAGATGTGATCTTGATATAGGTCAAGGTTATTTTCATGAGGAAAAATACTCCATCCAAGGTACTTACTGCTCCATATAGGACCTGAATGCAAAGTAACAGTTGCTAGATGCTAAACCATGGCATACAATACTATTTAAAAAAAAATATGTACAGTATTTTAATATACAAATATATGAATTGACATATATTATGACCATATAAAAACATGAATCAATACAATCACAAATTTTGCCATAAATATGTCATGAAATATACAATTTTCAGAAATGACTGAGAAAATTCATTTAAGTGATATTGAGAAGTAACAAGAGGAAATGAATACAGGTAATGGTAAAGATAATGTATTAATATATACATATTAATAGTATACAACGAGTACAGACCAAGTGTACATTTATACAAGTAGCTACCACAGGCTAGTAACATTTCTTTTCAACAATGTCTAATATTCACTATTTTAGTCATGAATATGATTGCATGGTAAATATAGAACTGACAATTTTCAATCAAGAAGAGTAGCATTATATTTATACATTAGTTCCTGTTTCTCAATGGTGGAAAATATAGCATGGCTAAAATTACAAAAGATATAAGGAATGAAATGGTGAAAAATCTGAGAGGTGAAATAAACCTGTTATACAATTTTACCATCCACCAAAAGTAACAGGTGATTATAATTACCATGGATTAGCTTTAACCTCTAGACAATCTGCCATACCTCAACTGCATACATATTCATGTACTAACATAAAACTTATTGACCCTTTCACTCCTATGTAACTTTAGTAGACTCTACCATGCATTGATCTGGATTAGTCCATTATGGTCTACAGTGGTGAAAGGGTTGATTGCATACTGTACAGCTAAAAAGGTTGTCCACATGGATGAAAATAGACAAAAAACTACATACAACAAGGTCCATAACACACTGATCATGATGAGGTATTTGGGTGTATGACTTCTTTAGTCAGTTTTTTCCATGGTCTTGCTTCCATTGTTTGTGAAACAATTTTTTGTTTTGCTTTTGTCTCTCTGTAATACTTCAAATGTTCCTTTATACTTTCCTGAAATCCTGATTTATGCAGCTTAGGTGCAGCCAGAATGTTCTTGGTAAGTACAGTGAAATTCAAGAAAAGCCAAATAATAATTATGGTTTCAGGGTCTAGATTACGACGGATATCCTTGTCGAGCCACAATTCGAGTTCATCATCAATGTGCAATAAGCAGTCATTTTCAGGATCATACAGACAAATAGTAACATGATCGGATGTGGCTCCAAAAGTTGGAATCGTAAAATGTGATAATGTACTCTTATTTTCGTTAACTTGAGCAAACCCATTTGTTATAGCTTCAGCCAAGATTTGATTCAGGACCTTCACCTGCAGAAGAACACTCTCATGTCTTCTGTTGCCACATATGTCACAACTTTCATCTTTTTCCAACTTTCTTTGTTTCCTCTGAGGTTCATCTTCATTTGTATCATCCTCTTCAGCTTCAGCAGCTGTACGATCCTTCTCGATCACCACAGCAACTGTGTGGTTCACCATGATATCTACTCGGCCATGCCATGTTCCTTTTGATCCTGTTTAATATATACATTGTACAAATATCAGGGTCACTATATAGTATTAAGAGGCCTGTATGGATCACCTAGATCTTTATGCCCAGCAATGGTATACATGGCTATAGTTTGGGGATCTAAAACATTTAAAAGTGATGAATCAGGAATTATATCCCAGCCTATAGGGTATGGACCACACCCCAAGGTCAATTCTTATACATGTATCACAATCTCTTAATGCCCAGGGTTGAGATATAAACTGTTTTAAAGTTATGAATTAGGAATTAAGTCTCTGGGGGTAGGGCAAGACCACTGGGTCAATTCTTATATCATGACTGTGTTCCTCTTTTGATGCCCAGTAAGTGTTTTATAGTTATGGGGTAGGGATCTCAACTATTTCAAAGTTATAACCCAGAAATCAGCTCCCCAGGGATTGGGTTAGACTCAACCGCAAATTCTTATTGCAATTGTCTTGAACCTTTTGGTGCCCAGCAATGGTATATCCTAAGGCTCATGAATTAAGTCCAAGGCCATCTTCTCTAGCCAAGTGTTCGCTTCGTATACACTTTATGTAAGTGGGGTGTATACGAAGCGAACACTTGGCTAGCGAAGATTGGGTGAGGCAAGACTCCTGGGTAAATTACCAAGGCAAAATGTCACCTACCCTTGGTGTGCTAAAATGTCATCTTCCTTTATAAACTATATAAATCTTTACCCCTTCACCAAAGGGGAAATGCCAGACACTATGGTTATAAAATTTACAATTTTGGTAAAGGCCCTGAAGACCCTTCCATCCATAAACAGTATTTGATTCTACAATATGTAGGTATTAAGAAGATCCTTGAAATTTTAGTCAATTCGACATTCACATCACTAACATTCAAAGTGATATTACATCCAATAAAATTCAATCAATGTTCAAAAAGTTCCACTTTTAGCACTACATCAGGCTGCATGGTAGGCACCTATCAGCCAAATATGATGATTCTATGCCATTTGGATATTCATAAGAAGTCATTTAAGGGTTTTAGTAAATTTGACCCTGTGACCTTGAATAAGGATCAAAGTCATTTCTTTCTGCAATCATTCTACACCATTTATTAATCATCTAAGAAGTTGTTTTCTGTCATATTTGACCCATGCAACTTTGAATGTGGGTCAAGGTTTTTTCCCTCAAATTTTCTCAGCTCACCAAGGAACCTGTCTGGCCAAATGTCTTCGACTCAGAGACTCTTTGTTATTGAATCTGGACGGACGTCAGAAAGCAGAAAGTCAGAAGATGGACACCACACCATGGCATAATCTCATCACTTGGACCTTCTGGCCAGGTGAGCTAAACATTTGATCATAACCCCCCCCCCCCCCCCCCCCCCGACTTTGGGTCAAGGTAATTTGTTTTTGCAAATTAAACTACATCAGACTTTATCAAAGACACCTATCAGCCAAATATCATGATTCATGATTCTAGGCCATTTGGTTCATCAGAAGAAGTCATTTTAAGGTTTAACAAATTTGACCTCTGTGACCTTGTATACGGGTCAAGGCGATTTCTTTTGCAAACTTTGTTGGGCTTAATTCTTACAACCTATATCAGCAAATATCATGCTTCTAGGCCTTTACGTTAATCAAGGGAACTGTTTGGAGTTGAGAACTGTTTCAAAGTTATGGCTATGAAGAATTAAGTCCCTGGGGGTGAGGCAGACCCACCGTTTATACAAAATTGATTCTCTTTATTCAAGCATGCTGCAGACTATCAAAGCAGACTATCCAAGCATGTTGTAGACCAAATTTGGATGATATTCTACAATCCTGTTAAGACTCAACAGGCCTGCATCCCTCACCTGTTATTCAATATACTTATCACAAATACTGATTGCCTCGATCATCATCACCTGGAATCCAGGTATTAGTGTCATTATTTAATGTTAGTGATATATGTTTAATTTTTAGAGCTGTTTATCTTAAAATATGATTCTTTGTAAAGAGTAAAGTATGTTTGCTCTGATGTTTATATATGCAATATACATGTGCGGTTTTTATGTAACACCTGTACAAACCTGTTTGTCAAGGTTTAGAGGTCAATCTATTCTTATGCAAGATTGACCATGGGTCAGCGCGCGCCCGCTCTTTCGGGGGCTTTGTCACTCCCGTACAAGGTTTTGACCGTGCTGGACGTACATTTTCCTTGTAGTACAGTTCCTATATAGCCAGGAAGTTTAGAATTGTAAGTACTTTAATAAGATCTTACTGATTGTATTTATATTACCTGTGGTAGTATCCTGACATAGTTTTGTTGTAAACTATTTACCTTTAATTGAAATTAATTGAAATTGTTCAATTCAATTAGTTCGGTTATTTGGAATTTAACTTTCTTGCCATTTTGCGTTATTTTTCATCCTTATACACAATGCTGTTGAATAAAGATTGATGTGTGTTTTATATCAAGTCGATTGTATTTAACATTCTTGTAAATGTCAGGGATTGGAACAATTTTAGCAATTGTTGCTAATTTCATTATTTGTAGCACTATTTGTGTAATAGTGTCTCCCTGGAATTAGACCCTCTTCATCTATGAAGAGGTAGATTAATTCTTATGAGATAATGTTGTATACATGTAAATGTTATTAAACTGTTAATAATGTACATGTATATTTTCAACTGTGATGTTTGTCGGATATTGTATGCCGCATTTGTTGTATTGATATAAAGAGCTGGGTTCAATTGGTGTATTGGTATATTGATAACGTCCGAGTTATTCAGCATAACTCTTTGGTAATATTCAAATAGCAAAGTGTTAAGGCTGTAGCTTTTAGCAGGTACATTAATCTGTTGAGTTATAGTAAATGGATCATTCCAATGTGTTATAAGCTACTAGTGCGGAATATTTTACTTATTTATGTTATGTTTTGTTTTAGCTTTTTTTTTAAAGCCAATGGAATAAAGACCAGGAAAGATGCATTTGCATTTGCGTGTTCAGTATAAGACCCCTAGCTACACCCTGCTACAGGAAAGATTTTACTTCTTTCCCTTATTTGACCGCCCCTTAGGCCCCTAGCCCTGGGGAGTTAGATCAACTGTCTATGCAAAATTGGATTTTAAAGGATTATAACTACATTTCCCCTATTGAGCCTCACCCCTCGGGTCCCAATAAGGGAAATATAGTAAATTCTTTTACAAGCGACCAGAGGGCCCTAAGGGTCACCCAAGTTCAGAACTGTGGTACAATATACCTCCTGTCAAGAGAAATTACAAGATTTCAAGGCTATAGTATTCAAAAATGTTAATGGCACACTTTAACTTCCCTTGATAGAAATTATTAAATTCTAATCTGTAAATTTTATAACAATAGTGTCTGGCATTTTCCCTTTGGTGAAGATTAATATAGTTTATAAAGGAAGATGACATTTTTAGCACACCTGCCTGAAGGGTAGGTGAAATTTTGCCTTTGTAATTTACCCAGGAGTCTTGCATCTAAATTAAAGCATAATTGGTCATTTGACTCCTTTTTGCCCAACAGGCCCCTGGGAGTCAGCCGGCAGGGTCAATATGTGTATATGCACACCAAAGAAATGTCATCCCATTGTAATATTTCTAACCAATTCTGAATTATTTCCAATTACAAGAGGCCCATGGGCCTTAACGGTAACCTGAGCTCTGATATGTATATAGAAGTTTATTTCAATAAATGAATTTTAACACATCTGACTCCTGTGACCTGAAAGTTCCCATGATCAGAACCTTGTGGCCATTAAGGGTGGTCACTGACCATGTGGTTTTCACTGGTACAAATGTGATGTTATATCTCATAATGCAAGGTCAAGGTAATTCATCTGGACAGACCTGGTAGCCTTAATTTATCTCAGCATCCTACAGACCCACAGTTATGATTATTATTGAGAATCTGTTGGAATTGTTTTAATACATTAGACACTGCATGGTGACCTTCAAAGTGGGTCAAGGTCATTCAATGGAGCAGACTTGGTATCCCATCATCCAAGCATGCTACAGGCCAGTATATTAAGTACCCTGGGCCGGCCTCTTGGTCGAGAAGATTGGCTTTAATAACTTGGGAGGCCTTATATACACAGGAGTCATGCAAGTAAGAGAATAAAGCTTACCAAGTGAAGTGTCTCCTCCACAAATATCGCCATTGCAGCCACAGGCACATGTTTTTGGGAGCTGCTTTGCATATCTGTCAACCTCATACACTTTACTCGGTACCAATTGGGAAAATAGGTGATGTGCCAATCCGGTCATAATCATCGTCTCCTTAGTGGTATTTTTCGGAACAGAGTCCAGAAGTTTCCCAATGGCGCTTTCATGATTTTTCATCTCTGGAAGAACAAGAGATTCAATAACTGAATGTTGACCAATCAGAAGCCAATATACGGCAACCATTTGTCAAATCAGAAAATGCATGCTACAGTTGAGTTTGCAATACTAACAGGTATACTGTAGGTATACTTCAAGCTTGATCAAGAGATCTTTAATCGTTAAGAAGTTATGCTGTGGACAAACTTCGATATAAAATATAAACAAAGGGCCATAACTCTGTATTTAGTGAGGAACAAGACCTGATTTCAGTGCCAGAGATTCTGCCTTCCCAAGATACATAAATGTGGTAAGTTTAATGTCAAAAATAAACAAAGGGCCATAACTCTGTATATAGTGGAGCACATAACTCTGTATATAGAGAGGCACGAAAACCAATTACAGTGGGAAAGATTCCACCTTTCCGATATACATAAACATGGTAAGTTTCGTCAACTTAGGTGAAATAACATTAAACTTTATGCTCCTGACAAACTTCGGTATGGAAAATAAACAAAGGGCCATAACTCTTTATATAGTGGAATGCGAGACCTTATTATAGTTTACTGCTCACCTTCTGTGGGTAATGCAGGTACAATTGAAGTTTGATCAAGATTTCTTTTATCATTTAGAAGTTATGCTGTGGACAAATTTCAAGTGAAATGCAATACTTGTCATCAAAGGATAAGAATTTGAAAATATTGGTAAATGTTCCCTTTGGGGCCCCGCAAAGTAATACTCTTATTTACCAAAGATGATTCTGACTAAGTTTGAGTAATTTTCTGCTGAACATGGATAAAATATACCCAAAAGTGTTATTTCCCTATATAAACTATAGTAAACTTTACCCCCTCCCCAAGGGAAAACGGATAGCTCAGGGATCCTGAAATAAATAAAGCCCCTGATGATTTTCTTTCCATGTAGGAAAAATGAATGTAGTACCTCTGAGTTTGGAGGTGAATATTTTGGAAATATTGGTTAATTTTCCCTTTGAGGCCCCACCCTGGCCCCAGGGGTTGGGGTAGGAATCTCAATTTTACAATTTGAAACCATCTTTCTCAAAGGATAATTCTCACCAAGTAAAAATAATTTCCTACAGAAAGTTGTCAAAATATACCCAAAAGTGTTATTTCCCTATATAAACTATAGCCCCTCCACAAGGGAGAACGAATAGCTCGGGGGTCCTGAAATTTACAATTTAAGTAAAGCCCCTGATGATCTTTCTTTCCATGCAGAGAATATGACTGTAGTACCTCTGAGTCTGGAGATTTTTTTTTTTTTGAAATATTGGTTAATTTTCCCTTTGGGGCCCCGCCCTGGCCCCAGGGGTCGGGTAGGAATTCCAATTTTGTAGCCTCATCTACCAAGGATGATTCTGACTAAGTTTGAAAAAAATCCATCCACTGGTTCTTGAGAAGAAGTTGAAAATGTAAAAAGTTTACGCACGACGGACGGAAAGCGATTAGAATAGGTCACTTGAGCAAAGCTCAGGTGACCTAAAAAAGGCCATAACTCTGTGAGGCACAAGACCTGATTTTAGGGCCAGAGATTCGGCCTTCCCAAGATACATAAATGTTGTAATTTTAGTCAACGTAGGTGAAATAACATGGACTTATGCTTCGGACAAACTATGGTATTAAAAATAAACTCTGTATATAGTGGGGCATGAGACCTAATTCTAGTGCACTGCACACCTTCTTCGGGTGATGCAGGCATACTTGAAGTTTGATCAAGATATCTTTAACAGTTACAAATTTACGGGCTGGACAAGAATTTACTGAAAATGTTTTATTTGACCTTTGATGCTCCAGACCAAATATGATCAATATCCATTCAGCCATTCACTTATGCGACTGGGGTTCGATTCCCCCGATCGGACATGAAAAGGTAAGGGGTCATCTGCCCATCAACCACATGGGTTTTCCCCAGGTACCCCGGTTTCTTCCCTCAGTAATACCCCTCGCACGCTTCCATTCGGGACAACAAGAGTTTTTAAATAATGCTCCAGACCAAATATGATCAAAATCCATTTAGTTGTCGACTAGTACATGTAGCGATTTAAAGGAAATGTTGAGGAACGACGGACAACGGTGGGACGCTGCGCCATGGCATAAGCTCACCAGTCCTTTGAACCAGGAAAGTAAAAGAAGGAAAATAAGAGATACATCTGGTAATGGTTCAGATAGTACAATGAGAGAGGCACGTGGGCATTTACGGTCACCGGAGTTCTGATATATTTATACATATATCGTTGTTTTTTATTTTAAACATGAACAGAAATATCATTCACAGTGACAAAAACAATAAAACTGCCTTATTCAATATCTAGCATACTGATTTAAAACTGTATTTGATTCTAGCAACTCTGGGTCTAATCAAGGGAAATGAAGAAATTTTTAGCACACTGACTACTTTGGACCACACACCTAAGCCCCTGGGGTAATTTACAGTAGAATCAAACCATCAGTTATATACAAAGTAATTCCATTCCATGAAGTATGGGAGTAATGAAACTTTGATATACAACTTTCAAACCCTTTCATCTATAATAAAGAGTGTTTCCAGATGGGATCCAATTCCAATGAACTTTGAATATAGGCTCATGGGCCTTAACTGTCACCTGAGCTCAGATATGTATACAGAAAATTAATTTCAATAAATGAATTTTAACACATCTGACCTCTGTGACATAAAAGGTCAGTCAAGGTAATTCAAACCAACCAACCTGGTAGCCCTTCATCCCAGTATGTTACTAGCCCAATATCATTATCCTGGGCCTCTTGGTTATTGAAAAGAAGCTGTTTAAAGATTTTAACATATTTGACACCATGTGACCTTGAAAGTAGGTCAAAGGTCATTCATTTGAACAAACTTGGATTTAGCCCTTCATCCCAGCATGCTACTCAGGCCCAATATCATTACTCTGGGCCTCTAATTGGTTATTGAGAAGATGTTTTTTTAAAGATTTTAACATATTTGACCCCATGTGACCTTGAAAGTAGGTCAAGGTTATTCATTTGAACAAACTTGCAATTGGTAGCCCTTTATCCCAGCATGCTACTGGCCAAATATCATTACCCTGGGCCTTTTGGTTACTGAGAAGAAGCTGAAAATGTAAATTGTTTACAGATGCACAACGGACGACGCACAGCAATGGACAAAAGGTGATCGCAATAGTCTCTCGTCTCAGGTGACCTATCTAAATATATCTGAAAGTATCATTTCCCTATATAAACTGCTAAACTTCACCCCCTTCACACTGAGGCAAATATGAAGCGGGAGTGGGGGGTTGATATATGATATATAGACCCTTCCAACAACAAATAGTACTTGTATCCAATATATCTGGGTCGGGAAAAGAAGATTGTTGAAGTTGACTCCTTTGGGCGCCACCCTACAGCCCCTAAGGCAAGGGCTCGCTCAAAACTTCCAAATAAGTGTCAAACTGTCAACCCAGGTCTCCCTTGACAATGCCTCACTTTTGGCCTTTAGTTGAGCGTTTGCCCCTGTGAGGAAGGCTTTGGATTCTGTCCCCTGCCCCCTGACCGAGACATACCAAAGTCTGTAAAAATGGTAGTTTCTACTCCTGCTTAGTGATCAGCAATTTAGGAGTGGGACACCTGGTTCGCCCGTTGTCAGTATAATGTGACCGAGTGGGATGTCCTGCTGGGTGTCTTTGGCAGTATGTTTCAGTGAGTTAGCACTAAAAAATCAGCATTAGTTCCGCGCTATCACAAGGAGACAAACACAAATATATCGCAGCCTCCCAAAACACATTCGCCGTCCTTAAATGACCATAGCTGTTAATAGGACGTTAAACATTACTAAACCAAACCAAAGTCAACTCAGGTTACAATTCCAATCATGTAAGTTATCAACATATTACATCCAAAGTATCGTAATAAATTTTGCCCTTTCTCCAGGGGAAAACATGAGACCCAAGGGTAATAAAAAATCACACTTTTGGTAGAGCACCTTAAAACATTTCCATCTATGAAGTGAATCTGATTCCACCATATCTGAAGATCGTATACACAAAACTACCAAATGTAACATTAGTGAGGGTTTCGGTTAATTATTCGTCCAAAAATGCATGTATCAAAATGCAGGCCGACAACAAATTTCTTTCAAATTTCTTTCAGATGTAAATCTAGAAAATTTCTAGTTGTTATTTTAGTTTTGTAAGATTGTTGAACATAAGACGCAAACAAAACTTTTTAAAAGATACTGGTTGATTGTATACCAAATACAGTACATTGCATGAAAATGGAAACCGACGAATTTTCAAATTGCAGATCATTCCGATTGTCATTTCCATAAACATGCATTGGATTGTCAGTACATTGTACAAATAACATGTCCCAAAGTACACGTTGTAGAAAAATAATGTACTTGCATTAACTGCAATTAGCGTTAAGATATGGGTATTTTCATGCGTAATGTAATAAATTTACACTAAATAACAACCAACTGGCCTCAGATTAATGAGTTTAGTCGCACAGACCAAATTTTTAGGATTCGTTATGTTACAAGATATTTCATAACTGTTTTGATTAAAAGTATAACTTTTCCCTTCTTATACCTCTTCTTGTCAAAATTTTTGAAGGCTTTAACTGTGTTGAAGACTATGGTGACGTTATTTACGTCACATCTTATGTATTGTGACGTCATAGGGCATTTTCGTCACAGGGTGGAGAATTTGGGTGCATGGCGAATTTGCCTGCACTAACGTTATAGTGAAAAAATGGGGCAATGTGAAAAAAAATGGGACATTGTGACATAGGGGTGTTGTATTCGTACCAGTACAGTCGGCACACATACGCTTCACAAATACAGAACACTGGACAGCCATCTCAGCCTGGGTACCCTCTATCTTGGAACAAAACACATGCATGAACAATTCGAGGTCACTCACATGCTTCACTCACAGTCATTCGCACGCTTACAGAACGTCAACAAACACCACAGGGGCGAAACGTCTGGCATCCATTCAGATTCAAATAGTTTGTATCTTGAGTGCGAGCACTGGTCAGGTGTGTATAAAATATAATCAGCTAATTAATAATTATATTATTATAGCCAGATGGGAATCTACACGACGTAACGTTTTATTAATACAGATAGATAATTACCACGCAGAAAATTCAACAACACCAAGAAAGATTGACAAACAGGTTGGGTGTATTTTTCGATGGCATCTACTCCTCCTGTCAGAAACGCTTCGAGAATGTTCATATCTAGCATGTCCTTTATTTCAACAACTTGACATTTTGGACGTTCAATGACAAAACCAGCACTCTTTCTCCTCAAATCACGTGTTGCTCTTAAAGTAATGAATGCATCGCGGAAACATGTTCCATCTTCAGCATTACTGTTATGAATTTCTAAGTTAATGAAACGAGCCAACTCAGGATCGGTAATGATAACTTTCAGATTTTTTCGGGCAATTTTCTCCTCCTCAGATTCTTTGAAATCCTTTATAGAATTCACTTGGTTTGTGGCTTGGTTTAAGTTTGCTGCCATTTTCTTTTCAGACATGCGCAAAATGGTGCAGACCGACGGGCGAGTACAAAACTCGGATTGCACTCAGGCGCGAACAGATTTTTGATTAAGTTTTGTATGTATTAACCATATCTCTTTTTTAAATACGAAATGGATTTTTATTCGGAGACAAGCAAAGGATAGATAATTGTATACTAGTTACAATGATATAAGCTATGTAAAGCAGTATTTTAAATTAGAAGTAAAAGTGGTTGCCGGAATGAACCACTATGAAACAAAAAAAAACAATATTTTTAACAGTTTTTCGTTCAAATAAATATTCATATATCTAATAATTCTGTACCGATTGTTGTTCGGAGACCACTCTTGCCAAGAAATTCAACAACCTTTCAGATGATATCAATTGTTTGAACACATCTTACATATTAATTGCAAAGTTGGTGGCCGGAATGAATCAAAGTCGTGTGAAAAATAATGCAAATATCAAACTTTTTCGTAAATTTCTGTCTTTCTTGATCCTTAACTCGTTAATAACTCAACCGATTTTTGTTCGGTGACCACTGTAGGCCAGATAATTTTATAATCTTTATGCTGATATCATTTTTATCATTTTTACATTACAGTTTGATGCAAAAGTGGTGGCCGGAATCAGAGACGTATAAATACAGAGAATCTCTGTATTATACGTCTCTGCCGGAATGAACCACTATAACACATTTTCTAAAACAAGACGCCACCGGCATGGTGAATATAATATAGTGACCGGTGTATAGACTCCAACCCTTCCCTTGTATTGAACATTGTAGCGACGGCATTATCTGTTCACTATTCCTCGTCCTAGTACAGTTGTACACTAACCCAGTAAATTCGGTTGTAGCGGTTACTTCCCTTGGTGACGGATCACTAAAGGACGCATAAAAGCATTTAAAATCTCAAATTTATGTAAAGTTCAGACTGTTTTAACAGTATGTTTTTTACCATAATACAAAATGTATTATGTGAATAAAGGTATAAAAAAGAGAATGAAATGCTAATTTATCACAGTACGTATTGAATAAATTGTTATATTCTTATGTAGATTTTGTAAAACCATACTTTACTGAGAAACAGAATACTTTATAATGCCGTATGTACGCTAAGAAATCATACTTACCTGGTACAGGGGATACCGTGATCATCCAGGCGGTTCCCCCAGGTCGAGGCCCTTCCATTGCACTCCGGTCGGGCTGAACCCTGCGATAATCCCAAATGCGGATTACTCGGGTACGCTATTTTTTAGTGTGGGGGTCTGCGTTCGCGCTAACCCCTGACCATAAACAATTAAAGTTAGCATTCAGCCAAAAGCATTTCTGCATTCTAAATGCAGATCATTTACATTTGATAAGACAAGTCCTTCGAAATCGTTTCATTTAAAATTTGCGGGGCAGGCAGGTCCAAACGCCAATTCATCCCCCTCCCCCTCCCTAAAGGCCGACCTCTCAGTGAGCTATGTGTCCTGTGTTTTTAGAATTAAGAGTATCGTATATCAAGCCATATTATCGTATTCTTCCTTCTGTGTTTAAATTTATAGAGCTACTGTCTAGCAAACATTTTAAACTTATTAGAAATTTAAGTAAGTACTTGATTCAGGCAACTGTTAAGAGAAGTCGTATATTATGAAATATAAACTGTATCAAAGTCTTGCTATAAGCGTTTTGTTACTGTATAATGCGATTGAGATCTGTCTTTTACTTCACAATTAGTTATAATCTCATTTCATTATATAATATAGAGTACTCGTTCTACCTTCATGTTGAGGTTGTATGATTGACTTTGAAGTTTTGTTACTTCCTAGAAATTTGGTTAGATTAAGGCTTTATTTGAATTATTTCATAAACAACTAAATTATGCTTCATAAGAGTCCTTAGGTAAACCTTAAAGTTTTCCCAAACTTATGACGATTTCATAATTTGTAATTATCATGTATGGAATTGAATCTAATGCATATGTTCTCCGCCATTGTACAAGATATTTGTAAAGTATTTATCTATATGTGTATTTCTGTACGCCTATATGCAATGTGCATTTGGTAATAAATTGAATTGAAAATTGAATTGCTTGGACACATAAGTGCACAACCGATTGTTTAGCTTGTGTTGTGTTTACATTTTAAAGTGGTTCATTCCGGCCACTACTTTTGCATCGAATTACAACTTTTGCGTAAAATTACCCTTCTTATGCTGGTGTCCGAATAATAATCCATTATGTATCAAGGGAGATATAGTCTAACAAATGCATTTTTTTTCAAAAATCTCTTCACGCCTGCGTGCATTCCGGGTTTTGTCCTCACCCAAGAATGGAACCGACAGGAACTTCTAGAATAGTGGACGTTAACGTTAAACTCGTAAATAATAAGACAAGAACTACCAAGGACATGGAGCTTTTCACTTCGCTCCGCCTCAATGAATCTAGTTAACTCTGATCGTTTCATTTCCCAATGAAGATGGTGGGTCACGCGCTTAAATTTCGTTCATGGCGAAATGATACCTTTTACAATGATGTATCGTTTTGTACAAGTGTGCGAACAGACAGCTAGTCAAAATGGTACTGTACCGGGTCTGACTTACCGCGATTTTATTTTCCGTCATGGTCGCGGTTGATAGGCAGAAGGTTACACACCGACCGACCGGTCTGTAATGTCCATGATAGTTAATCAGTGTTCCGGATATTGTAAGTCCGCACGCCGGATCCCTATAGTAAATTAGATACTAGGGACAGCGAAACAATGTTCAAATGTTGATGAGAGGGCGCTGACCAAGGTGGACGTGTGTGCTATTAGCTCCGCATGTTTTATATGTTTTAATCACCTTTTACCAGTCGAACAAACTTTTTGTATGGTGTCCGTTTGCCAGTTTATACGCATTCTGATCCTTACGCCTTGAATTTCGCATGTGCCTGAGAGAGCTACTCGCAATTGGATCCGCCATTTCCGCCATTTCTGTGATCGGTCCACCTACCTAGCTGGTTCTACCTGGTTTCGGTCTGTTAATAGACGCTTCCGTCTATTGACCACCTTAATGTTTCTTTTTATTATTACGCATTCTCATTTTCGCTCATCTGGCCCAAAGGGTCAACATTTTACTTTAAACGACTTCTTCTTAATAAAAAAAAGGCATAGGGTGATGATATTTGGCCAGAAGCAAACTGGGATGAAGGGCTACCAAGTTTGTTCAAATAAATGACCTTCACCTATTTTCAAGGTCACAGGGGTCAAATATGTTAAAAACTTTTAAACAACTTCTTTTGAATAACTAACATGCCCAGGGTGATGATATTTGGCCAGTAGCATGCTGGGATAAAGGGCTACCAAGTTGGTTCAAATGAATGATCTTCATCCATTTTCAAGGTCACAGGGGTCAATTGTCTTAAAAAAATTCTTTAAACTTCTTCTGAATAACTTAGAGGCCTTGGATAATTATATTTGGCCAATACCATGCTAGGATGAAGGGCTACTAAGTTTGTTAAAATGGATGAGCTTTACTTATATCCAAGGTCACAGGGGTAAAATATGTTTAAAACCTTTAAACAATTTCTTCTCAAAAACCAAGAGGCCCTGGATGATGCTATTTGGCAAGTAGCATGCTGTAATAGAGGGCTACCAAGTTTGTTCAAATGAATGACCTTCATCCATTTTAAAGGTCACAGGGGTCAATTGTCTCAGTGTGCCCAACCTTGTGGGGTAGACGAGAAGACTAGTTTGATCCTTTGATGTACCTCAAAAGAAACTCGCGGTCGCCGAACGGTAAAACTTATCGGCTTTGAATTCGGGCGTCGCTCTTCTGTAATCTTCAAATAACAAATATCAGCCTAATGATTGGACGTTTTTTTTTTTACCTGACACCAATCAAATAGCTAGCCGCGTGCCTTCAATTTTGCTATGACATATTCCAGAGGTGCAGAGAGCGTAAGTGAGCGAACCCCTGGATATCGAGGATGGCACTGCATATGTATACGTACACTGTCAAAGAGTTACCCCTCTTTACATGTTAAGGTATGCAGGGACCGACGTTTGCTTCACACATGAATCTATAGGTAATTTTAAAGCATGAAGAATGTTGTTTTTTATCTGTTTTTTTTTGTATCATGAAATATTTTTGTAAACATATTTTTTGTGTGATTTATATGTTGTTTTGTATCTATAAAGTTTTTTTTTGCATAGGTATGTTGCTTTTTACTGTTTTGAGCATATATAGCATATAACATTTCCAACCTAAGATTATGTCTATTATATTTTTGGAATTTTTAAACATTGTTTCGTGATTATCGCTGCTAATTAAATACTATAGGATGATTATAGACATGGCTACAGGCCTAGGGCGAATCTAATTCACATTGTTGATGGTGTTTCCTTCTTCAGTATAACAGCCCTCCCGAATATCGATTAACGACAAGGATACAAACCTGTCATCGTATTTACTACCGTTCTTAATACCATTTAAACACGGATCAAATTTGCAATATTGTGACACTGTATAATCTAGAAGGAAAAGTGATGGAATGTGGATTTTGTAGAAATCCAAAGGTAGTTTGATTAACCTTGAACACCTGTTCCACAAAGTTTGTTTCTTCTATCGGGACATTTAAATTGTCATTCTGTAGATTTGTGTAAACACGAAAAACGAGGAACAATTCATCGAATTCCTAACCAGAATATGTTATAATGACCTAAATCTGTCTTTCAATATCACTTGCAGATTTATCGATGATGTGTTGACTCTATTAACTAGAAAATCCTTCTGAGCTTGAAATAAGTGACACTACATACTCTACATCTCAGCCGCTTACATACATCTTCACTGACATGATCAATAAGCACGGCTTACAACAAAGCCTTTTGATTGGCGTTTTCATTTTCTGATCATTAAGTTTCCCTTTCTTGATAGTTATATCCCTACTCTCTACCTAACTCTTTACCAAAGACAGTTGATTCGATATTGAATTGTTAACACTGCATATCACAACAAATGAAGGCTGATGAAAACTGTCTGCAACTTAATTGACTGCATCATGAGTTCACTGGAAACTATTTTGAATCCTAGTGTAATAAATATGCCGACGTTGTTTCAACATGCTCATTATTCTGGCTGGCGGTTTTGTTGCCAACGCCTGACCTGAATTACGTATGGTTTCATTAATAAAGCAGAATGATCTTTCCCTTCCTGCACAATTCTCTGTTGTCCTTGTTATTATTTCCTTTGTTCAAATTTGCCCAATATTGTTACATTCAAATTATGGTTTTGCTTACTGTTCGGTATTTATTTACATTATGTAGAAATTATTCCCGATTGATTTTCGCTTCTTCATGCATTTGTTTTATTCCCTGTGGCACTGACCCATTTTACCAAAATATATTATAATAAAATGCATTATTTTCACCTTTTAAGTTGATAAATTCTAGCTGTCCCTTCGCAATGTTAAAATATTCATATTCAGTTGTTAGATAGTAAGTCATTAAATACAAATTTCACGGTATCTGGAGTTTTATCCAGTAGGGGAAAAAAATCATTTTCATTCTCAAAGAGTTCTTTTTATTTAGTTTTCTTTTTCATTTCATCGACATATCTCCATACCTTCCAACCTTCAATTCATATGAGCCATAGTACTTATGTATGCATACGCACATTAACATACAACAAATACACACATATATACACACCTATACACACACATACATGCATACGCCACACTTACTGAATAGTTGTATAGTACACTCTAAAAGAGTTACTCCTCTTTACATGTAAAGGGATGCAGGGACCGACGTTTGCTTCACACATGAATCTATAGATAATTTTAAAGCATGAAGAATGTTTTTTCCTGTATGTGTTTTATTGTATCGTGAAATATATTTGTAAACATATTTTTTGTGTGATTTATATGTAGTTTTGTATCCATAAAGGTTTATTTGCATAGGTATGTTGTTTTAAGCTGTTTTGAGTATATAGTATACAAAAGTATAACATTTCCCATCTTAGATATGTTTATTATATTTTTGGTATTTTTAAACATTGTAACAATAAACATTGTTACTACATCAATACTATAGGATGATTATAAACATGGCCACAGGACGAATCTACTTCACATTGACTGACAAGGCGTGGACACAGGACGAGTTCACTTCGCAATAACACATACTACCCTCTATGGAAAAGAATCAGTCGCATTCATACGACTGACTGGCAGTCTCGTTCAACCTGAGACTTAATAACTTGTAATTCTCTGTTCGGCGTAGCTTGCGCAGACAAAAAGAGTCTGGTTGAACGAGACAAGACTGACTGGTAGATAAGCAGGTGTAAAAACTTCTCTCTCTCTCTCTCTCTCTCTCTCTCTTCTCTCTCTCTCTCTCTCTCAAAAAAAAAAATCCCTTCCCAACCTGTTATTTGTGTTATTCGGGAACTTTGTTACTGTTAACATAACCGTAGCTATTTATTTTTTTCAATGGTGAATTATTGCAGAAAATTACGGGGAACCAATCAACCGGTGTTTGGGCTCGCGCAGCTTGCGTCAGTCAAGCTTTAACAGACTAGGGCACAGTCTGGAAAAGTCTGGTTAGCTTTACAAGTTATCAATCTTAAATTTTTTCATTTTTTTTTTCATTTTTTTTTTTTAGAAATATGTTCATTTTTTTGGAGATATTTTGTGATTTTTTTTTATCTCCAGAGAATATCAGGCTTTGCATTTTTTAACGTTCAGTACATCGAAAAGAACGAAAAGTAGGTTTTGCGATAAGTTGGCGTTAAGCTTATTATCAGGATAGGAACTAATATACCCAGATGATGGAGCCAAACGAACATGGGTAGCAAATTTGATTCTTGCCGAGAAAATCTAATTTAAAAATCAAATATGTGTTTTATGAACCTATTTGAAAGCAGTTATGAACGGAAGATTCCTAAAACCATATAAACAGTAGCCGAAAAAAACCTTAAATTCTGTTCTATTTTTATATACGTCTTCAAGATCTATTCAATAAGTTATCTCGATAAACGATTATTAGTAGCTCGATAATTTTTAATAAGTAAAATGACAATATTTCATATTCATCAGAGTAAACAAATATCAAATTATTTATTCTTCAAAATCTTATGAATTAAGTTTATTTTTGTTTATGAAAAAAGAATGTTCTGTCATATCCTCAGAATTATTTGACATACGTGTTTTCAAATAACTGAAAGCATACTTATTTTAGTTTACTGCAATTTTAGCAAAACGGACGTGGTACGTTTGGTTTGGTTTGTTTGTGTTTTACGTCCTATTAACAGCTATGGTCATTTAAGGACGTGCCAGGTTTTGGTGGTGGAGGAAAGCCGGAGTTCCCGGAGAACAAAACAACGGTCTACGGCCACCACCACCGGAGTTGGTAGGACTTATAAGCGCACTCTTAAATTAGCAGAATCGCGGTACCTACATCTTTAACTAGCGCAAATGTCAGTGTTTTTCAAAACATAAGAAACCGTTGATATACTGTGTGTACAGTGAGAGTCAGGGAACCTAGCCTATCAATCAAAGAGTCTGGTTTATCGGGCGACATCCTTTGAAAAATAACTGACGCATGCATACAAGTGAGTTGTTGTTATTAACTTTATTTGCAATTCAATTCATATAGGATTGCTTCAACAATAATAAAGGTTACACATAAGAAAAAGGTATTTTTGTTCTAATTATTTTACATGAAAAATATCTTTGCTTCAATTTTGTTTGTTTTATGTTTGTTTTGTATCGTTAGCTGCTAACAGGGTATTTCTTCGCGACTTACATCAGTGATATTTTATTTGATCTTAATAAAATTATATGAAATACTACTTTCACAAAAAATGACAACCGACGCCAATTCAAAAATAAAATAGACCTGTATTACAAAGGTGAACTTCTATTTTGTTTGTGTTAATTGACCCTAGCTTTGGGTTATTTCTCCGTGTTGATTTGCCGATCAACTTCAAACAGGAGCCACATATCAATGTGTATAACCGAGTGTTTGACATGTAACGGAGAAGGTGATAAAACGTCGCTTTAATAGTCTGCATTTCTCCATACTCTAATCCTTCTCAATATAACCCGTGCACTGCGGTTATATATTTAACGGCATGTCTCATTTTCAATTATTAATAAAACTTTTTCGTCAATTTTCACATATTTTTCTTTTCTTCGGCGTCAAAGTGATAGTACATAATGTAAGATCATACCTTCAAAGCGTTTACGCGATAACTTGACTTTCATGGTTAAAATGATACAATTATATTATCAGGATCATCTGACCCACGATGTGAATGTACTTTACTATATATAAACATATCAAACAATAACTCCAAGGTTATGTGTTTCGACCACATGGACGGCAGTAAGGCGTAAATATGAAAGCACGTGGGAATCATGTAGAGTATATTTATAAAAACAAGCACGTGCTTGACATTTTACTTACGATGTGATCTAGCGGTATATTAATATCTACAGTACATGTACTTGTTAAGTTACGCCTTGATCTCTAAATAGGCTCCATGTTGTTCTAGCAGTCTGTGGACTGTATTAACTAATATTCGCACACTTCAAAACAAAATATGGGTTGTGTTATTTCAAAATTTAGGCACAAGATATACAATACAATCATCAGAGAAAACACATGACATTTTGTTTATTTCATGTCTCAAGATGAGAATTTGTGACTAAAATTTGTATAGAAACTTGCAAGAGGGCGGGCATCCATCGAGCTATACTGACCATACTCGGCGTTGTTTAACTTTTGAGCGAGTCGTCAGGGTTATACCGCAGCGCTGGAAAATCTAGCTTGTTAACAAGGTAGTGTTTGCTCCTCATTTCCCTTGGTAGCTACAAAACATCATTCCAAATACGATCGTTCGCATAAGGGCCGTATTAAAAGGTGAATTCTTTGAGACATCTTCTAATTTACATAACTTTGCATTTTTCTAGTTCATTCTGTTTCAAAACATTGTGAAGTATTGTTATGAAGACGAAAATCTGAGACCCAGAACTCGAAACAACAATTATGGCATGCTGGTATTTAAACGGTTTATTTAGATTTTTAGGTCTTTGCATAAAACAGCAATGGTTATATTTTAGAAACACGATGTCCGTTCAACACTAAGGGCCTATGGAAACGTTGTTCACAAAATGACACAAATGTCCACACAATACGGTGGCAACCAAACGGCTGTATGGAACGGTATCAATACAACACATACGGTCACACGACGACGATGTCAACATATCAGCTAAGGTCATATGACGACGGGGCCAACATCCCAGCTAAGGTCATATGACAAGGGGCCAACATCCCAGCTAAGGTCATATGACGACGGGGCCAACATCCCAGCTAAGCTCATATGACAAGGGGCCAACATCCCAGCTAAGGCCATATGACGACGGGGCCAACATCCCAGCTAAGGCCATATGACGACGGGGCCAACATCCCAGCTAAGGTCATATGACGACAGGGCCAACATCCCAGCTAAGGTCATATGACAAGGGGCCAACATCCCAGCTAAGGTCATATGACAACGGGGCCAACATCCCAGCTAAGGTCAAATGACGACGGGGCCAAAATCCCAGCTAAGGTCATATGACGACGGGGCCAACATCGCAGCTAAGGTCATATGACGACGGGGCCAACATTCCAGCTAAGGCCAAATGACGACGGGGCCATAATCCCAGCTAAGGTCATATGACGACGGGGCCAACATCCCAGCTAAGGACAAATGACGACGGGGCCATAATCCCAGCTAAGGTCAAATGACGACGATGTCAACATCCCAGCTAAGGACAAATGACGACGGGCCAACATCCCAGCTAAGGTCAAATGACGACGGGGCCAACATCCCGGATCAGGTCATATGACGACGGGGCCAACATCTCAGCTAAGGTCAAATGACGACGGGGCCAACATCCCCGCTAAGGTCAAATGACGACGAGGTCAACATCCCAGATTAGGTCATATGACTACGGAGCAGCCATTTCGGGCTTTAAGTCCTACTCGTGCACGAACCCAATACAAAATCGTGCGGCGCACGTTTTCATGCGTCTTGGAAAATACGCACCTAATGCAGCCGTTCAAGGCGATATAGGTTGGATTCCTACTGACATAGAGCTATGTGACACGGCGTCGTCTACATCTGATGGATACCAATAGCCTTAACAGAAAGGTGTTTTGTCTGGTCAAGCAGTAAAAGCGTCCTAACTGTCGAAATTGGAACTTTCGGTTAAAGGAACATTTCCGCACACTAGGATTTCCGGATAATCATTTAGATGAATTACAGGTTGATCAAACCTTTAGCAATACTAGATTATTACTACTTCAAAGAAACTTAGACAATTGTATAAGTAAATGGCAATTCAGCGTAGCTAGAAATTCAGCAATTAGAGGAAACGGTCGAAATAAATTAAGAACGTATCAAAAATTCAAGAGTGAGTTGTTTACTGAGCAATATATATCTAGTGTAATGGCTCCTGGTGCACGTAGTGCTCTAGCAAAATTTAGATGTGGAGATGCTCCAATTCGTGTTGAAACAGGCCGTTATGAAAATTTAGATAGTAATTTTAAAACTTGTTTCCATTGTACTAATGTGGTAGAAGATGAGCTCCATGTTTATATTCACTCTCGGTTGTACCAAGATATAAGAGATGAAATGTTTGTTAAAGCCGGAAGATATGATAATAATTTTGTTACACTCTGTGATACCGATAAATTATATTTTATACTCCAGAAGACTGATATATGTTTTGATAGTGCCAAAACCTGTCAACAAATTTTAGATAGACGTAGAAGCTTATATTATAGAAATCAATCTTTTACTATGATCCTATATTTAACCTGTATATATCCTTTATAGTATCTCGTAACTCTGTACAGAGTGACCCCTATTTATTATTTATTATTGATGTTGTACATATGTAACTGTTTTATTGAGAGTGAGGCTCAAATACGATATTTGAATTTGAATATGACGACGGGCCAACGTCCCAGCTCATTTCATATGACGACGGGGTCAACATCCCAGCTAAGGTCATATGACGACGGGCCAACGTCCCAGCTAAGGTCATATGACGACGGGGCCAACGTCCCAGCTATGGTCATATGACGACGAGCCAACGTCCCAGCTAAGGTCATATGACGACGGGCCAACGTCTCAGCTAAGGTCATATGACGACGGGCCAACGTCCCAGCTAAGGTCATATGACGACGGGGCCAACGTCCCCGCTAAGGTCATATGACGACGGGCCAAAATCCCTGCTAAGGTCGTATGACGACGGGGTCAACATCCCAGCTAAGGTCATATGACGACGGGCCAACGTCCCAGCTAAGGTCATATGACGACGGGGCCAACGTCCCAGCTATGGTCATATGACGACGAGCCAACGTCCCAGCTAAGGTCATATGACGACGGGCCAACGTCTCAGCTAAGGTCATATGACGACGGGCCAACGTCCCAGCTAAGGTCATATGACGACGGGGCCAACGTCCCCGCTAAGGTCATATGACGACGGGCCAAAATCCCTGCTAAGGTCGTATGACGACGGGGTCAACATCCCAGCTAAGGTCATATGACGACGGGCCAACGTCCCAGCTAAGGTCATATGACGACGGGGCCAACGTCCCCGCTAAGGTCATATGACGACGGGCCAAAATCCCTGCTAAGGTCGTATGACGACGGGGTCAACATCCCAGCTAAGGTCATATGACGACGGGCCAACGTCCCAGCTAAGGTCATATGACGACGGGGCCAACGTCCCAGCTATGGTCATATGACGACGGGCCAACGTCCCATTTAAGGTCATTTGACGACGGGCTAACATCCCAGCTAAGGTCATATGACGAAGGGCCAACATTCCAGCTATGGTCATATGACGACGGGACAACGTCCCAGCTAAGGTCATATGACGACGGGCCAACGTCCCAGCTAAGGTCATATGACGACGGGCCAACGTCCCAGCTAAGGTCATATGACGACGGGGCCAACATCCCAGCTAAGGTCATATGACGACGGGCCAAAATCCCTGCTAAGGTCGTATGACGACGGGGTCAACATCCCAGCTAAGGTCATATGACGACGGGCCAACGTCCCAGCTAAGGTCGTAAGGCGACGGGCCAACGTCCCAGCTAAGGTCATATGACAACGGGCCAACGTCCCAGCTAAGGTCATATGACGACGGGCCAACGTCCCAGCTAAGGTCATATGACGACGGGGCCAACGTCCCAGCTAAGGTCATATGACGACGGGCCAAAATCCCTGCTAAGGTCGTATGACGACGGGGTCAACATCCCAGCTAAGGTCATATGACGACGGGCCAACGTCCCAGCTAAGGTCATATGACGACGGTGTCCACAAAAACGATCCTAACACAGGCCATTGCAGTATGCCATCTGAATGGAATGTTGTGTTCTTGACTGAGTACTGTGATACTTTCCCTGGTCTCAATTCTGAAAACGGGTCAACCAGGACACATTCGCAATAAGCGAGTAGGTAAAAGACAAAATCGAGTCATTATTATTGTGATTAGGGCAAAAGATTAATTTTGGGTATCTCCATGACCACATGAAGAAGATGGCACAGATGAAAACCTCCGACTCTAAAGGAGTTTCAATGATGGCCGTCTCCTACATGAACAATCTAACAATGCTATATAGTAGGCCAATTATTTGCTAATGTTCTTGACTAAGCTGTGGATGATAAATGTCGTAGTTGAAACTGCTGTGTTCAAATTTATTACAAAATGACTATTGTTCATCTTTTAATGTCGATATGACGCGGTATACGTGTTAACAATGAATATATTAGCATATGTTAAAAGTCGAATATTCAACCCAAACATATTTTGCATATCCCACATTTTGTTCATATATACAATTCAATTTCTCCCTACTCTAATATGGAAAAAAAGTATTGCATACACTGTAAACTGTAATTTCAATATGCAAATATGGAAATTTGCATATTTAAAAAATATTTTGGGTGTGCAAACTTTGATCTTATCGTATCATATATTTACATAATAAAACCATGCAAGTCTACACATGTGATCATGGCTTTACGCGTAACTTAGTGTGATATTTAAGTGGAAATCTTTATACATTTTATGATAAAACATCACAGGTTTGTGAAGTTTCATATTAAAATCAGTAATTTTTCATTAGATATAATACAAAATGATCGATTCAGTTCGGAGTGCTGAACCAGCTGCCACCTTACACTATAAGATAAAATATGTACTTGAGACATATATGAACACTCTTGCCGTCAAAAAACAAATTAACAAGACACATACATATAAATTCTAACCCCGAATAAAATTGTCGAAATGTCCAGATGTCATGACCTACTTAAAAAGTTGATGGTTCGTTTGAAAAACTATTACTTGTTGAATATTTTTATTACACGTTCCGGATCATTTAGTTAGGAAATGTTTCCTCAATTACACATCCCAGTTTTTCTCGTGAATATGTACCATTGGTGTAAAACAGCAAATCGGATTTAAACCGAGTGATGTTCTCAGTGTCTTATAATGTCAACCATTGATTTACAGGAAGAGGAGGGGATTGGAGGACCCCGGGTGTATCTCGGCCCTAATCCTGCTAAGCTAGTGGAAATCTATATGCAAACTTTTTGAATTATATACTACAATGAAAAACCTTTTATTTAAGGATGATACATATGAAATGAAATTGTATTAACTATGTAACTGAAACTGCATAAGGCTAGATTACACGAACAGACACATTTAACGACATTGTATTACCACCAATTAAAGACAGCTTGGGTAAAGCACCATTGTGGGCATACGCTTCACTGGTCATTTGTCTGATGAAGGTGACAGTGTACATTAATCGTCCAACTCATCGAAACGTCACATGGAAAATTTTATTGGTTGTGTAAAAAGAATTTCTCATAATCCATACTTACCAACCCGAAGAAAATGTTTAGAAACACATAATGTTGTTATGTCTGATCTAGGATTCGTAGATATACGATCTACCGAGGCGATATCATCAGGTCAGCTGCACTTTACAATATCCGGGAGTATATAAATATATCACAGTTAAATACTCCTGTTGCAACCTTTTGTTTCGACTTAAAAACGATTTTAAATGATTTCTACATTCATTTCTTTCCTTTCGACATAATTTCATTTCATCAAGTTTGCAATTTTTAATTAGGTTCATTAATCATTTTACTTAAATTTTGAAAAAAAATCAGGATTACTGTAATATCAAGTAGTCTTTCGCCCTTTTTTGTTAATTCTGTTCAAGTCATGCATGAAGTCTTCTTTTCCGACATCGTTATAAAGTAGTCATTCTATATAACACCCCACAGGCTCGTTCTTCTGTACCTTGCTAACCACCAACGAATTTGTCTGCTCCTTTTCTTAAAATATTTTTCATACTTTTCATTCCATTTATCGCCAAACCCTTTTATAAAGCCAAAATGTCCCTCTATAAATAATGTCAGTATAGCGAAATTTTACTCTATATCTAAATTTATTTTCATCATGTAGCCCACCGGCCGTAATAAATATATATATATACATGATTTCAGTTCAACCTCATTATACTGCCAACATTTATCCAGCAAAATATTGGCGTTATAACTAAGAATGTCGTTTAGCTTGTATGAACATGTTTGTTTAGCATTGTACTCTACACAAAAGTGTTTGTTTATTTGTGTGCAGTTACAGGCATGGTAGTCTAGTGGTAGGACGCCGGGCTGGCGACCGAAGGGTTGCGGGTTCGAATCACGGCACGGCACGGCACGCACGGCACGGCTTGGCACGGATGTATCTTTGCGCAGGAAACTTTACTCCGCATTCCAGTCTACTCAGCTGTAAATGACTTCGCATTTGGAAAGTGCTAGAATTGTAAAATGCTAGCTGTGAGCGCCGAAATGGCAGCACCGGATGCACTTCTGGTGTGTCTGGATGCAGATGCGAACTAAAGACCTGAAATTGTTATTTTGTCGTTCTGACCAATTGCGCTCGATGATCAACGTTTGATGGTCTGCCGACTTTCGGTTACGCTCTCTGCACCACCCTCTGTATGCGCCACCTTGTTGATGAGACAGGAAGACTAGTTTGATCCATTAATGCACACCAAGAGAATCTGTCGGTCGTGAAACGGTAAATTTGACTGGCTTTGGAGTCGAGTGTCGCTCCTCTGTAATCCTCAAAGGACAGGTTTCAGCATTAGCGATTGGTCAGTTTTTTTTAACCTGATACCTATCAAATAGCTATTCACGTTCCTTCAATTTTGCTCTTCCAAGGGTCTAGAGAACGAACATTATTGTAACCCTTGGACTATCGAGGATGTCCTCAGACTCAATTGCGCTACAGTTATATCGACATAGAAATGGAGGAGAGGTTACTCTATATATATTGTACGATAAACAGCAGTGGAACTCTCTAGAGTTTTGCCCGCAGTGGGACAGGGATCCTTAATCGGTTTCTCAGTGCACGTTTTATTACTTGATACGAGTTAGTCTCGTTCAACCAGACTCTTGCCTTAGCCTTGCACTCCATCAGATAGCCGTGTTATCAGCTGTAATGTGATATTATTGTTGTGTTTTCGTCGCCCTGAATCACAATACTTTTGCCAAGAACATTATTCGGTTCACAAACATTGATTTTTTAGAATACGACTGTTGAGCATTAAACAATGAAATATAAAATAACGTTAAAACCCAAATGCATCTTATTTCCAATACACACGGGCGCAATGCGTTACAAAATAACAACAACAACGAGAATTACATAAGGAACCCAAACCTCATATGTAACACCCGTCATGAAGTCTGCAAATCAATTAATGTTGAGCACGAGAGGTATTTTCATTCCGGTATTTGACAGAACAGGTATAGAAATGGTAGGGAAATATAGAAAAACAGATATTGCAATGGTTTCATCAAAATGTATCAATTATGACTTAAATACTCTTAACGAGAAAACAGAATATTATCTTTAATTCTTCAAGGTCTCCCGAATTCGTTGCGTCCTTAATTCAGCAAGAAGAAAACGGATACGCTGTTGTCATTCTCCTCAAAAACTACATTAAAATATAACATCTAAGGTATTAGTTTGATAATCAACGGTGTTGCATCTGTAGTTGATAAGCAATGGTATCACTTCGATCATCACTGGTATTGGTTTGATAAATAAATCATTGGTATTGGTTTGATAAATAAATCAATGGTATTGGTTTGATAAATCAATCAATGGTATTGGTTTGATAAATAAATCAAAGGAATTGGTTTGATAAATAAGTCAACGGTATTGGTGTGATAGATAAATAAATGGTATTGGTTTGATGAATAAATCAATGATATTCGTGTGATAAATAAATCAATGATATTCGTGTGATAAATAAATCAAAGGAATTGGTTTGATAAATAAATCAAAGTTATTGGGTTGATAAATAAATCAAAGTTATTGGGTTGATAAATAAATCAATGGCATTGGTTTGATAAATAAACCAATGGTATTGGTTTGATAGGTAAATCAATGGTATTGGGTTGATAAATAAATCAAAGTTATTGGGTTGATAAATAAATCAATGCTATTGGTGTGATAGATAAATCAATGGTATTGGGTTGATAAATAAATCAAAGGTATTGGTGTGATAAATAAATAAATGGTTTTGGTTTGATAAATAAAACAAAGGTATTGGTTTGATGAATAAATCAATGATATTCGTGTGATAAATAAATCAATGTTATTGGTTTGATAAATAACTCAATGGTATTGGTTTGAGAGATAAATCAATGGTATTTGTTTGATAGATAAATCAAAGGTATTGGTTTGATAGATAAATCAATGGTATTGGTTTGATAAATAAATCAACGGTATTGGTGTGATAGATAAATCAATGGTATTGGTGTGATAGATAAATCAATGGTATTGGTCTGATAAATAAATCAATGGGATTGGTTTGATAGATAAATAAATGGTATTGGGGTGATAAATAAATCAATGTTATTGGTTTGATAAATAAAACAATGGTATTGGTTTGATAAATAAGTCAACGGTATTGGTGTGATAGAAAAATCAATGGTATTGGTCTGATAAATAAATCAATGTTATTGGTTTGATAAATAAAACAATGGTATTGGTTTGATAGATAAATAAATGGTATTGGTTTGATAGATAAATCAATGGTATTGGTTTGATAATCAGTTTCATAGCAAACAAAAAACAAACATGAAGGTCTACGGCGTGTCAAACGTTGCAATATTCAATTTTATATTTATGTTGGAAATTTTACATTTGTATGCAATAATATGTAAATATATGTGCAATATTTTATATTTTTATTCAATAACTGTAAATATATGTGCAATATTTTATATTTCTATTCAATAACTGTAAATATATGTGCAATATTTCATATTTGTATTCAATAATTGTATTGTATATATATGTGCAATATTGTATTGCAACGTTTGACACGCCATAAAGATCAGCTAGAACTTTATGCATTAAAAGAAACAAATTTAATCGCGTGACTTGTGTCTAAGTTGTATTATCATTTGTCTGGCAAATAGGTATATGTAATTATTGTGATCATGTGATCATTTGATGGGGCAGTCGGTACAGTACCATTAGTCAGCTAAAACAAACAGTACTACAAGTATTGTTAGATTGATACTGTATGAACTCATTCACTCCTGAAATTTCATAATGAACTATTCCAACCTTTGAATTGGAAGAGTTCAAATGTGTCCCTATGGGTGAATGAGTTAAGGTCTTCTTTATGATCATACTTTGTCTTGATTTGATCACCAATATTAGTAAAAAACCAAAAAAAACCATTTATGTCTTGACATTTTTAACGTGCACATTGTAGAAATGATGTCTCATTAAGCTGACAGTGCTTGCCATAGATGCCCTGTTACTCATATACAGTACCGAAACAAGAACATTTTATTATCGAGATACGGGCAACTTGACACCTTTATTGACCATGAATGGCCTCTGGTACATTTACCATCACATATGGCAAACATCACTGTTACAATTCTTCGTTAGTTTCAATCAAAAACACATCGATATGTTAGAAAGAGTGCATTTTAGCCAACGTTAAAAGTTTGCAAAACAAAATAATGATATAAAGTGTTTAAGATAGAACCAAGATCATGCATATATAACAAGTAACTTGTGAATGTTGTTCCCCTTTCACTTATAAAAAGAAAATAAACAAAATAAACAAAAACGAAATGCAACACATGCCAACAATAACAAAACTGGAACATACGGAAATTATGAAAATACAAGAGGAATTCCGAGAGGACACCAAATCAAAACGAAAGACACCATGAATCACCAAAGAAAGCTGAAGGAAGCATTTGATGGACCGCGAAATCAACGCACCTCATTATACACACTCCGATGTAGAAGATCAACGAATATTGAAGATTACCGGGCCGTATCTCTCAACTGTAGAAACATACATCTCTTAAAGGTACATATTAAGTTGATATAATTCCAACAAGGATTTCCCCATGATAAAAATAAATAATAGTTACCTATTATATGAAATCTTTATAACTGTAGCACTTGAACAAAAACGCTTCTAACGTTCTAAACCACACAGCTGACCGAATTGACTCGCGACACTTATCACGTCACGACCGACCGAGTTTGATTTTTGACGTTCCATGCCTTACATCAGTCTGGATTTGTTTCTAGTCGAGCTAGACATGAACACTGTCTGGTTCCTTTGATTTCTATAGTTCATTGCTGACTAACGTCACTGTACCCAAATCGGGACACTTTTTAGATAAATATCAATGTTCTTTGATATCGACAGAAAATATGCATAGTTGAAATATTTTAGAGCCAACGAGGGTTCTGATTAAATTTCTTCTCCAGACTAGCATAAGTTTTGTTAAAAAAGTGGCGCTCGGCACGTAAATCAGGAAAGTCTTGTTTTGGTAATTATTCTTACCTTTAAATTGTCAATGTAACAATAATCTTCGACGTCAAAAAGATATCACGTGATCAAGTAAATCAAAGGTGCGCGTTTTTTTATTTTTTTTATCTGCACAAATGACTTTGTGAATATTTTCCAGAATTACGAAAGGTTGTTACATGTATTTATATAGAATAGGTTTCCATTGATTACTACATATATTTCACCTGGGTGATAGATTACTAAAATCACATTTATGAAAAATACATAGTGTTAACTCCGTTACCGTTCATCAGTCACTAATCTGTTAATTTACCCCGAATATGACCTAAATGAAGATTTATTCAGAAAGGATAACGAATAACAATCAGAGGCCAGGGAATGGCAACCCCCCCTTTTTTTTTTACAAAACGAACAACGCAGTTTTATTTGTAGTGCCATTCTACACCTACATACCAAATTTCATGAACATTGGACTATATTTAAATTTCGATCAATAAAATACCTCCATTTTGAATCCAAAGTCAATTATTTTTTGTCGAAAACGAGCGCTGTGACGTTATCATCCCTTTCACCGAGTTTCATAATGTTCAATCAAATAGAACAATTGCTATTACTGGATATGATTTCGGCCAATCAGAGGCAGCGGATAACTGTCCAACTTTTTCCTCGCCAGCATTCCATTGATGATTTTCATTTTAAATACAAATAGGTAATTGAACATCACGATTTCTCTTTACGAGTGGTTAAAATGCAGACAGCAAGACTCTCCACACAATTATAGGGTTAAACGTTATGCAATTCATTCATGGAGTGCTACATATGTAAACATTAGGATATGTGTGTTTCAAACGAAGGAAATCCCACTGAGAACTTGCTGTTTCGAGAAAGAAAGAGGAAGCTTGTTTGGCTGGTATTATAGTCAGTGATCTATTAAGGCAGTCTGGCTTGAGATACATCACAGTAAATTAAAATTCTGAAAATAAGTTTAGGTATTTTAATGATTTTTTTTATATTGCTGTTTGTTTCGGTTGTAGTTTGCCAAACTTACCCCATGGTCCGTGTTTATTATATGCTCATTAATTAGCAAGTCTGCTGTTGGTATTTCACTGGTTGTCTCGCTCTGTATTGCTATTTATGTTACTCTCGCTGTCTGTATATCTCCCTGTCGATTTTCCTTTGATTGTCTCTCATTCTATCTATCTATCTATCTATCTATCTATCTATCTATCTATCTATCTATCTATCTATCTATCTATCTATCTATCTATCTATCTATCTATCTATCTATCTATCTATCTATCTATTTATCTATCTATCTATCTATCTTTCTATCTATCTATCTATCTATCTATATATCTATCTAATTATCTATCTATCTAGCTATCTATCTTTCTATCTATCTATCTATCATCTATCTATCTATCTATCTATCTATCTATCTATATATATAGAAAAAATAAAATTAACGACCGACTAAAAAACTAGCTGCTTTCACCCTTCACAGGGCTTTTCAGGTTTATTCAAAAGAGAACAACGTCGTGACGTCACAATTACATGTCATCACACTACAATAGTAACGTGACGTCACGAAGTACACAAGATTGGTGGACAATTTGGCGTAAAATTTTATTGTGGCCTGTTGAGACTCGGTTTTAATATTTATATATATATATATATATGTCTCTCACCGTCTTGATCTGTTTCGCTGTCAACCTCTTTTGCTGTCTCCTACACTTTACAGATTTACTCCCATTTATTTCAGATACACACCTGTCTTTATCTACCTTTGGACAACTCACACGCGCCATTATGTCACTTTATGCAGCATAACCAAGGTAGCGTCATCAATTTTGTAGAAAGGTGTGAGAAAAAATGATCAATTATCCTTGTGTGACGTAGATATGGGTAATCTCTACCCCAGATTAGTTTTTGTTTTGGAGATCATGTATGAAGCTTCTTTGTCCGGTGTTAAACTTCCCAAAGTTTACCCTCAGGTTGAAATTGCTCTTTGCACATCACCCAGGAGCGATAGATTCTAGTCCCTATCTCTGCAGCTGCCTCTTTCCATCTCGCTGTCTGTTTGTCCGGCTGCCTCTTTCCATCTCGTTGTCGATGTCCATCTCGCTGTCTGTTTGTCCGGCTGCCTCTATCCATCTCGCTGTCTGTTTGTCCATCTCGCTGTCTGTTTGTCCGACTGCCTCCGTCTCTCTGTTTAATTTCTATGTCTACCTCCGTCATTCTAATCGTCCTTCTCTCTAGCTATTTCAGTATCTTTGTATCAATCTATCTGTCAATATCTGTCTCTAGCGGTCCTTGTCCTGTTCGTTCTCTCTATCTCCCTTACTGACGATGCGCCTCTGGTTGTCCCTTTGTGTATGACTGTCTCCGTCTCGTCGACTATTTCGATCTCTCTTTCTCAATATCTCTGACTCTGTTTGTTCCTCTCGCTGTGTTTTCCTCGCTCCCAGTCTTACCTCGCTCGCTGTCTTACCTCGCTCCCAGTCTTACCTCGCTCGCTGTCTTTTTCTATCTCGCATTTTCTCTGACTGTCTTTATCTCTTTAGCTGCCTTATTATCTCTTTCACTGTCTATCCTGTCTATCTTTTAACAGAAAAAAATGTTTACAGCATATAATAGATATGTAATGGCTACCCATTAAACACCATGTATAGTTCACAAGTTTGGCAAAATACCGATATTTTTCGCGAGGGCGTTGCCTTTATGAAAGGGCTGCCATACCGTTTTCTCCTATCATCCTATAAAACATGCTTACAACGTTATGCTGTATCATGTAGTAAAACAAATGTCTAAGTGTATGTAGTAGAGATATTATAAAATATCCACTTATTCTACCGTCGCTTCACCTGCATCCGAACAACAAACTTTTAATGCAGTGAACAAAATAAATCTGTCGGAATGGTCACATTTGAATACATAACGTTTTTTCATATATTCGCTAAAGAGAATCATTTATAACTCCAGGAAATTGTTGTGGTATAATATTCACGCCAACACGTAATAAAAAATGATAATGGCATTTACTCAGATCTCTAAGGTTATTGAGCACATCAACAAATGAATTTATCTGTGTTTATTTAGAGAGTACTTACTCGAGAGGAAGTATATTGAAATGCGAAATGCGAGATCTAAGGCCTGTGTATGACCTAACTATATGTTATAGATTAGATAAGATGAGATAAGAGAAATTTCATTTAAAGTCGGTGAGCATTTAAAAAAAAACAAATAACATAAGCTCTGTAGAGCTTTTGACCGACATACACCTTACATACAGAAACATTCATACTGGGACAAGTTTGACATATTATAGCTAAGGCAATACAAATAATATATTAGATAAAGCACATAAGATTTTAAGTTATTATTAATATGGACACATTTGGCACGTTGTAATTAGACAATGCATCTAGCAACATTTAAAAAAACATCAGATTTCATATATAGTCAATAATAAGCACTGATCTGATCTGTTCTAGCTTGTGGAATGTCTAATATGTTGGTGAATCTGAAACTGTAGTTTTGGGTTTTAGGTGTGGCAGTATTGTGGAGGCATGGGAGTGTGGTTTTGTGTATAATTTTGTATGTTTCTATTGCCATTTGTCTTATTCTTTTAATTTTCAATTAGATATGTGAGCCCGGGTCAAGAGGTCATCGTAAGAACTGGTAAAGTCGTCATCGATAAAACTGAGTGCCCTATACTGAATTTTCTCTATTTTTGTAACATTTGTTTCCAAACAGAAGTGCCAAGAGAGTAGGCAGAAGTTGAAATGTGAAAGAATGGTGTGGAATATTGTGAGGTTATTTAGTCTGTTTATGTGTTTTCTAATACTGTAGAGTACATTTAGTTGTTGTGAGATAACGAAATGATAATAATAAGATTAAGACAATCACAGCAAACAAGGTAATGAATTTTGGATTATTTATGGAGATATCTTGACTGATGGAGGAAACCATAATTGATGTTACTTTATGATACCATTGGATCGTGAAGTAAAAAACAACAACAAAAAAAACCCTCGGTTAGTTAGGTTTGATGACTAGCAGTTGTGAATAAATGATTTCAGACTCGATAGAGCTAGCCACCAGAATACACGCAATGTTAACATTGAGGCGATTTAATACATTTTTTTTTTAAATATATAAAGACAAATCATGTGAAAATCTTAGAAACAATTTGAATGTAGTATTTGAACGTGCTTGTTTACAAAATAATTGGAACTCATCAATAAACATTCATACAGGTATAGTGAATTATTCTGAATAATGACCTGAAGCAAAAAATAAAAACAATATAAATCTATTTGATGTTAAGATTATTGATATCATGCAAAACAAAATAATATTTTGAACATTTTAGAAAGTGCTTAATTCAGCCTAGAAGGAGTTGATGATATGCATCATTCATTATCTGTTATCGTCAATTGCGGTTTGTTTACGTGTGACTCACGCAAACATCATTAGAAATGTAATCTACATGATCTCATTGACGACATCCATTTCAAACGGTGTTTCTCACTTTTGCGGTGAAATAATAATAAGAAAATACTATTAGGAGACGAAAAACAAAATGAGAAAGAGGTCTTTTTCCAATCCACAAATTTGTGTTTAAATCATGCAACAGCAAATGTCAGAGGAGACCATACGTGCCATTTGATGTTGGAACAGGACGTAGTACAAATAAAATAAATGTGTTCCTACAATGATAAATTCAATTGTTCATTCAAACAAAACAAGAAAATAGAATGTGTACACACAAACAAATAAACGGTTCGGTTCCATACAAATGGATTAAAGTGTCCCATGCAAACAAAATATCGTACAAATGAAATTAATGATTTAATGCATTCAATGTCAAAACGTATTCAAGTTTATAAACAAAATAAAAGTTTCCATTAACAAACTATATTTAAAACTTTCATACAAACAAATCTAAACAGTCATACAACAAAATAAAAAAAATCCATGCAATCAAAATCAAAGTTAACATAATGAAAGTCAGTAGTATAAATAAAATCAAAGTGCTCAAACAAACAAATCGAATACATTTTTAGTATGTATAATTCAACACCGTTCATTTGTCATCGTATGAGTCCATGTTTGCTTCTAACAGATACGTAAATGATATTCTACGTAGAGCAATATTTCTTTACCATACACTGTAGTTTATGCTTTATATAAATCATAATGCTTTGAAATATTCCCAACAGGTTCAAGTAAAATCGAAATGGTTTACCCAATTTCGTATTAGGTGACTTATATTGGTACCCCTGAAGATTCAGCAATGTTTCGTGATCTCTACTTATTTTCTCCAAAACCGTCCGTGAAACATTCGCACTGTTCTACCCTGCGGCTCTGTATGATCTTATTTTGCTGTTAGTTTCTTACTAAGACATCATACATGCTTTTCAATTTATTGCGTCTACCACGTGATTCTGTATTACATTATTGTGTTGATTGTCGAGAACGGAGACATCACACCTACTGTTTAGTTTATCGTTATCTCTTAAGTGTGGCCTTGTATGACCCTATTGTGATAATTGTCCCTACCGGAGATATCATGCCAACTGTTTATTATATCATGTTTTCTACTGCATGACCCTGGCCTTATCGTGCAGATTTTCCCTAATCAAGACACCACACATTCTGTGGTATTTATCGCGGTTTCTTCTACGTGGCCATGCATGACCTTATCGTCTCAATGGTCCCTAGTAAAGACATCACACCTACTGTTTCTTTTTAATCCTTGTTCAAAGAATGGCTCTGTTTGACAATTTTGTTGAATGTCCACAACAATGACATCACTAGAAGATAAACGTAACAAGTACAGGTGAAAGCACCTTTACAATTTGGTAATAAATACAGTATGCCAAAAATGAATTACACTGTGGTATACAGCTGCCTTCGGTGTCATCGGTGTTGCTAGGAGCCAAAACGTTGAAAATCCAAATAGTCTAAACTACTGATGAAACAAAGTTCAGTGCGTAAACCTCTTAATTTGAGGAATAATATTAAAAAAAAGATTATTGGATACTTTCAAATTAAATAATCTGTAAAGTGTGTATTTTACGAACCATACCACTACTCAGAACAGATAACGGTGCCCGTCAAGTTACAGCGAACCTCGGGAATTAAATCATTCATCAGCAGAGTCTTACACCTTGTGTTTGGAAAGCACATTTAAAACTTGTTAATAGATACAGTTACCCAAAAATGAACTACACTGCACCAAACGGCTCTGGCTATAGATCACAATCCTAACATAAATACGTTGCTCATTATATCGACAGAGTGAGCATAGTCTAATTATGCTTCAATACAACTAGTTGTAAAATTACAATGTCAGATACACACGACATCAAGCAAGGCTTAATTAGTATTTTATCGTGAAACATGACTAATATTGATTCGCTGTTAGTCATATGTACTGCATCACGCCATAAAACATCCTACGTTAATTTAGATATTCAATATTTATTACATGACTAATATTAATAGTTATGTGGAAGTCGACATACTGCAATACCAGCCCTGGTTGACCGAGAGGTCAAGAGCATTTGGTAGCAATTCAATATATATTTATGGATATAAACTCGTAACAACCAAGTGAGTATCCGGATTTAAGTTGGTTCTTTGTTTAGTTATTTAATGTTGACTTCCGGAAAACAAATAAAAGAAAGGAAATAAGTGTCTGAAGAATTGATTCTCTTATTTATAGTAAAACAATCCTCATACCATACAACTTAAATGCCGGGGCTCTGGCAGGCACGTATTTCAATTCCGGTATTTTGAGGTCAACTGATATAGGATTTTAAATGGTTTTTAAATATTAATAATTTCATGCTAAATGGTGGCAAAATTATGTTTTCCGCAAGGTGGTGCTGTTTGTCTGTAGGTCGCAATTGTTTTTGAAATGTCAGACATTGTAGAACAAACGTATTGAAGTATTTTTTTATTTATTGCATACAAAAAATGGATTCTTTCCATCAAGGCTGTCTTTGTTGTTGTTGATTGACCCGGTTCTTGTTGTTGTGAAATGTTTGCTTTACTTTTTGACTTCTGGTATTTATTGCTACGAGGCAACTGTAGATATCAACCTTAATCACTTTAGCTACTATCTTCCGACTGTAACAAATGGCATTTACACCAAGATGTATTGATTGTGTGAAGCCTCAAGGGTATTGGATAGAGTGCATGCTAGAAACTATTAAACCTGAACTTAATTTCAACTTCGATCGATGATGATATCTTTGATCTTGCTCGATCAATATTGTAACCGACTTTTCGCAAGACCTTTAATAATAATAATACTTATATACAACATAGTTCTATAGCGACATATCTAGCTAACATAAGCCACTCTAAAGCGCTTTAAAATACATAGATACACAATTAATACAATTAGCATATACATTCATCAATACAAGTTTGAGGAATTCGCAGGAGCTGCCCTATCAGGCGTTAACTACTAGTCCTATGCCACCTGGCTAAATCTCTCTATGTGTGTATGCCTGTTTGTGTGTTGGAGATTGTATTGTGTTGCGTAACGATTGCCGCTTTTGTGTACGTTGAAGGATGCTTGAAGTATTTGGGGGAAAATGGAATATTTAAGATTAGAAATTTATCTTTAACTGGCAATAAGTTTTCTTTATTGATGTTATTCCATTACAACTGATACAAAATCAGATAACACACCTGTATTAATTTTATGAAAAAGGAAAACGCCTTTTAAAGAGTTATTTGCGACAAGCAAATTACATTTAATATGTTTTGTAAAAGAATAACACTTTTATTCACTCTTTAAATATTCTTTATGCTGTCAAAGACAGCGAAGGATATACGTAGACTCAGGCATTGTTGCCTCTATTTCCAAATCAACATAATGTGAAAAACATTGTTTTAAACATAAGATTTTGTTTATTTTAAGAAGCTTTGTGACCGTATTTCATCTTTTTCCTTCCCAAATTCGTCCAAGTTTTTCTTAAAATGAAATATTGTACGATATGAAATATTATTATTTTATATTTTGAATAGATATCTACTTGTCCGATGTAGGTGACATAACGTACTAGTCATCGAAACTCTTAATGGTTATGTGTAAAAGGAACTTGTCATAATATCCATCATATGTTTTACTTAAAGATTTTCTGTATAGTGGCACTATTTACCTTCTAGTCCTCTGTTTTGGATTACTGCATTATTCTTTACTGTGACATTCTTTGTTTAAATACTTACTTCTTTACGCTAAAAATATACTATATTTTTCACAAATTAACGACATGATTTGGACAAAGTTCTAAAGTTTTTAATTTTACAACTTTGTACTTAGTTGAATTTAAACTAATTAAGAAATATTTTGTTAGACAAACAAGCATGTTTAAATTAATTCACCTACTATTGAGAATGTATCAGACATTAGAAATCTTGGCAAGTATTTAATACAAGCAAACAAAAAGAGATCAGCTGATTTCTGGGTAGTGTAATTGTATCTATTAATGTATATGCTAATTGTTTTAATTATATATCAATGAACTGTAAAGGGCTTTAGAGTGGCTTATGTTAGCTAGATAAGGCGCTATATCAAATGCTGTATATATATATATTTATTTTATTTTAATGTTAACTCTCCAATGTGTGTGTGTCATATTGTAGGTTGTCTTTGTATTATGTTGTTCTGTATATATGTTATAACTGGTAAGTCAACATACTTAAAGTAAATATAGAACTTGAACTTGAACTTCAACTTGTATGTAGTCGATTATATTTAGAGGATCTGTCTTAAGTTTTCTGCATATTAGATTGAAGATACAAGCTTTTGATGTTTCATGTTTGCGAGCCTCTCGCGACAAATATCTTTTGGTATTGTTTTGTCTGTCCTCTCTAAAGGTAATTGTTGTAATTAAACTTTTATTGTTTATCAATCCTTCTTGGAAATTCCAACAGTCTACCTGTAATCATGAAAAAGGGAAATGCTATTTTTATGTATGTGAAATAAAAAAGGATCCAATGTCACTGAAGAATTGCCATCAGGAAGACTTTTGCTATTTAAACATATCGCTGATTTTTTTTATGCATCGCATGCATTTTCCACAAAGCTCATAAACAACGTGAAGACTACGATAAAAAGAAACCTGAATGCCATTAATGTAACGTTACGCGAGATAACAAGCTTAGGTTAAATAAGGCTACGCTTGTTACATTGCAAACATGAAGGAAGTGTCATGTATATTATTGCAGCAAAAAAGCTACCACCAATCAAATCCCTTTTAGTTGTTTGATTACAGCTATCAAATCAGCGGCCTCTTAGAAACAAAACAAACGTGAATACTACGCTAGCCTTATGATGACTGGATGTAAAACGACCAGTTGCATCACAGGTAACTGAATTAATAAAACATGAAGGCATTTGAATTTATAATAGTTTCATGTTTTATACATTTAAATTGATAAACATGCTTGTCCTGTTATTGAACATTCTTATCCTGCTGCAATGTGCTTTCCCTAAATACAGTAGCCTCCTTTTAACTTATGTTTGGATATAACTGTAGCACAGTTAACCAAGACACTTTCATACAACAGGTAGATGTACATTGTAGATCAATCGGCAAGAGCGACAGTACATCAATCTAAAGTCCAGAGTTTGAATCCGAGCCTAGCCCCACTGAATTTCATAAACTTAGAACAGTGTTGTCGATTATACTTTGTTCATTTCGTCTTTATTTTATCTATAAAAGTTCCGCGAGATATATGTTTTTTCCCCATAACAATGGTTTATCAAAGCTAAAGCCATGTCCACAAACACGGCTTCCAACACTTAGTAACAGCAGTTGGCAGTGGTACGGGATTCTAAAATATGTACAAAATAAACATAAATCAAAAACATAAAATATACACCGCAATGTCCTATACTAACGAGGCCTTTTCATCTTTCTTTCTACTTCTAACAACCCTTAATTTCCTTGCGCCGTGCTTGGCAACACCTCACTTTTGGCTTGAATATTGAGCGTTTGCCCAGGTGAGATAGGAAGGCAAAGGGTTCTGTCCTCAGGCTGCGACATACCAACGTCCTTAAAAATGGAAGTTGCTATTTCCTGCTGCACGTTCAGCATTAAGGGGAATGACAACAACAAGTTCATCCGTTGTTATTATAATGCGACCGGAGGGAATGCTGTGATTGGTGCCTTCGGCCTGGCATTGCAGTGCCACTATTTTGTTTTCACAAGGAGGCAAGCACACACTGACTCCTACACACACTACACACATGGAAGCACGTCCTAAATGACCTTAGCTGTCAATAATACGTATTTTTTTTAAAACCAAACCAAACCAAACGAGGCCTTTTTCTGTGTCCCATTCTTAGCGTTGTTCCCAAACTAATATTACATTGAAATCTGTCTAATACATACCCTGGGTATTCAGACATATTGTCTAACCAAACAAGATGTTTCATTTATTATAAGATAACAAAACGATAAATGATGATATTGGAAAACAGTTGGTAAAATCTACAATTTAGACAGCAATGTATTTTATCATAACACTCATTAGCACAGAACTTGAACGGATACCGGGCATCGTGATTGAGAGTCTGGTGTTGTTGTGGTTAGTCACGTGCTATAAAGGTGTCCTCTACCAGGTTCCGTTCATCGCATTCTAATAAACAGGTCCTATTTAATTATAGGATGTTATGTTCCGGTAGTAGTTGCACGTGTTACGAAGTAATTTCATAAATGTTTTTAATATTTTAAGAAGAAATTGTTAGTTGTAGACAAATATTTTACATTTAAAATGTTATAAAAGGTGTCACTTGTTCTGTTATATAAATTATAATAAATATACAACATTTGGTATAGTGCCCTATCTAGCTAGAATAAGCAACTCTAAAGCGGTTTACAGTACATAGATATACAATCAAAACAATCAGCATGTACATTCATCAATACAATTTTGAGAAACTCGCAGGAGCTTCCTTATCAGGCGCTAACTTCTAGTCCTATGCCACCTGGCTAATATCTCCCTATGTGTGTGTGCCTGCGTGTGTGCTGTAGATGTATTGTGTTCTGTTTGTAGTTGGACCGTGCTTCCAACGGTAACATTTAAAGTGCCACCTAACTTGAATAATACAGCACAGATACCGCAACATCCACCCCAGACAATATTATACTCCATCTGGATTGTTGGAGTTGTGTGGACAGGAGAAAAACACTTTCTCTGTACGACGACTTCGGGGATCGAACCCCGGCCGCCTGCGTGGAAGGCCGGAGGTTGAACCACTCGATCAATCCGCCCTTTCTCTTTTTGCAATATTTGTTTAGTGGCTTGTCGTTAACCTTTAGTATAATGTACATGTGTCATTGAAGAGTCCAAGATTGACGTAAATGCTTCATTTGGTCATTTGGTCGTCGACAATGTATTCCAATAGGTGCTAACATATTCTGTTAGGTTATGGTTTTAATTGTATATCCTGGTATTGGGTATGCTGTTTCATTGTGTGATATGCAGGCCGATCTTTTTTATTTTGCTAATTAGACCGCCTTGTTATTTCGATGTCACTGACCTTGTTCTCGTTTTGAGAACATGACATTTCTTGGATTTGACCTAAATTTATATTGCGGTCTTCGTCGATGAAGCAGTGGTCGCTTATCTTTCCGAAACACCTGGTCTTTTTATCCTTGTAAGCAAGTTTATCCATGCTGGCTTTCGGTATTCTATCTCTTTGTAAAAGCATCAACATTTGTGAGCTATTCCTTTAACCGTCTCAATACAGGATATATCATATATCTCTTTTTTGTCATTTATAGTGGTTTATGTTGTTTACACATTTAAGTAGACAGGTGGTCATAGCAATGATAGATATCACGTCAGGAAAACCCGAGACTGCAAATTTTAAGAAGAGATATTACAAAGAAAAACGCAACTGGTACAAAAATTACTCTTAAAATGTGAAACAAAATATCCAAATTTACTTTATTTTCATGTAAGTTTGTAGATCTTGCTACGGGGTGCCAGGTTTACTCCATCTTCTATAAAAAAAATATCATATAACATTTCTTTACATATTCTTCACTTTAAAGTATTGACGAAAGGGTCGCATTGTTGCTGTGATGGGTCTCATAGAAATATACGTCTTAACATATAATGTCGGTTGTAATCTTAAAATACTGTCTCCAAAAACGTGACAATGTCGAACACAATGTGACAGGTGAATAAACACTTAACAAACAATCCATACATCTTTCAAACAGAAATTAATTGCTTTGTGCCCAGTTTGCAATCTGCGTAGTTCTAGATTCACCTGTACAGTTTATTTGTGAGCTTAATGTCATAAAAGTACAAAAATATATTCAATATTAACATCTGCAGTGGGTATATATTTGCTAGCGTATTTTATAAACATGAAAAGACACACTAACAGTTGTTTAGAGTTTAAATAATTATGGAATATCAGACATCAACTTAATTCATTTTGTTGATGAAGCTGTCTAAAATTCAGCTCGATCTCTTAGTTGCAATAAACTTATTCATCTTAAGGATGAAATAAGGTAAATATTGTTTTCAAAATATATACCAAGAAAAAAAATAAGTCTACATGTCCCTGGGATTCAAAAGGACACCATAAAGTTAAATATATTATGTTAAGTATATTATTAGATTAATAATGTTGCATTTAGGTTAAAATCCCCATTTAAAATCTCCCCTAGCTGAGACATTAAGCTGACAATGCATGTTCGTGCGTACTGTGCATTAAGTTTTACCTGGTGATATGTTCTAGCCCGGAGCTGTTCGTTAGGTGTGAAATCATGTTTGAGACCGCCTCATTTGTCGGATTCCTGGAATGAATGTCAAGAGATATACAAGGTGTGACTGAAATCCTTCTGAGGTAACTACATCCAAGATCATCTTTGTAGACACTGACTCTATGTAATAGACCAGTGTATTCCCGTTTAGTTGGATTGATGACAGCCTTTGAAGTTGTCAAAACATGATTGTCAGTTATTTTGATGTGCAACTAACATTAAAAAGCCCCTTTATGAGTGTCTTTTAGCTCGAACAAAATCACGCAGGCTGGTATAAATAAATATGTTGGCTCTAATAATTTATTGCCTTCTTAAATCAATTGATAAATATTTAGGATAACAGATGTTGATATATTTAGTGAACTTTGAAATAACTTTAACACTTTTTGATTAAAAAATGTCTTTAAAATAGAACAAATTAGAACTTGATTATTCAATCAAAGTTGGTAATATTTATCGCCCCTGACATCTATTGAAACAGTTTGTACTGATCATAATTCAAATATTCAAAACGAAAAAAAGCAGTTAGTCCGCCATGCCCTTGTCACAACTGACAAACAAGTATGTCTGTATTTTGAAGAATGTCGTTAACACTTCATGTTTATTACTATTATCAAAATATAACTGAAGTATTTATTGAACGGTCCATACAGACCTGCTTTGTTTAAACAAACTATACTTTAACGTGTCACATTGAACATGCAACTACCACTAATTAGAGGACCAATTACCATACAGCTGTCGTCCTTAAACTTATTTCTGATACGTAGAAAAAATAAATGAAATCAACTTAGGTAAATAATTAAATGCAAACGAGACCTAAGATGACAATAATAAAAATCGTTTAAAAATGGAAACAAGAAAGGCACCTGTACTTTGCTCCAATAGTTCTGTAATTTGTTAATTATGTGTTTGTTTGTTGTGGTGTGATTTGTAACATCGCAACAGCCGGCGGGGGCCAGGGTGGCCAAGTGGTAAAGGCGTCCGACATTCTGCTACCACTAGCCGTCCACTACTGGGTCGCGGGTTCTAGACCTACGTGGGGCCGTCGCCAGGTACTGACCGTAAGTCGGTGGTTTTTCTCTGGGAACTTCGGCTTTCCTCCACCACCAAAATCTGGCAAGTCCTTAAATGACCATAGCTGTTAATAAGACGTAAAACACAAACGCACACAATAGCCGAGGTAAGAAAAAGACGGTGTTCAAAATCTCCTTATGTCAACTTTAGAGTATAACCTTACTGAAATTTCATACCATCATATTTGGAATGCACGTATTATTATTTTGACAAACTCTTCATTCCTGAAATATGTTATGCAAAATCGAAGGCTCATTTGTATGATTTGATTTATCTCCAAATATTTTGGAATTCTGCGTATCTGTGACCTGTTTGATACAAGATAAAAGGAATATCTCGGAAGTATATGAATGTAGCTTCTCCGCTATTTTCAAAGGAGGGTATCAGCCAAACGATTTGTCGGTTTTTTCATGGCTGGAACCAATCAAATGTCACAACACATTCCATTGGTGCAGAGAAGTTATGTGCATCAAGAGAAGAATTTTTGAACTTTGAAAAGGTCATAATGTGGGCAAGGTAGCATTGTACTCCATGTGATACATTATCCTGAAACTAAGCTAACAAGACATGTTTAAAGGGACTCAACCGTAAAATGGACAGGAGAAAACCCCCAGGAAGGTCCATAGCAACAACAATAACTCACTGAAAACATAACTGTAGCCGAAAATTTTGATACACCAAGATATGCATAATTATAGCAGTTCGTGTATATTAATTTCACATTTATTTCAAAACACCAAGCATTGAAGCCTTCTATAAAAATGGAGATATCTTTATCTAGAAGTGGATTCCGTGACGTCAAATGGGGTTAGTGGCACAACACAGGTGATGGAGACAAGGTGAATCAGACATATTCTAGCTTGTCAAACATTATACACCTTGATGCAGGTGAGAATAGGCAACTTTGTCAGCTTGATAATATATAGAGATTTAATTTGAATATCAAATATTTCTTGGCTTATTAAAACTGATAATGGGGTATTGATGTTATAGGGTCCAATTTTAACACTAATAACTAATGACATTTTGAAATAAATATCGCAATAAACAATCACTTCGAATTTGATGAAGCTAACGAGCATAACTATGCAACTGGTTCGTTGCACATGCAAAACATTCCTTGTGTAATGAATTTTAATGCTCACATCTTCAATCTGAGGTTAGTGACTTGAGAAAGGGCGTTTTGACCTGAAAATGTGTTATTTGCACGGTCACATTTAATATCCGTTTATAGATTTAGTTAAATAATGCATATCAATTCACATTTCCCTGTTAATATCCAAAGTAAATATAGAATCATTATATCATTATCATTTATAAAATATAAAATTAGGAATTAAAAAAACCCAGTGATAGTTCTCTGCTGGAAGAAGTCACAAGAAACAACAACAAGTCACTCGACAGCGTAACCAAGGGAGGGGGGGGGGGGGGGGGGGTAATTATCATTTAACGTGAGTGCAAGTGCAGACATACATCATATTACCGATTGTCCCGCGCCATATCACTGCTACCTTATGATGTCAAGTGGAGCATACCAAAGCAAAAACTCAACTCAGTAATATCATGAAACCAAATCTTTAATTGTTGTGTTCATTCATATTTCAATTCTAATTTTGAAGTACACAGGATAACCTCGTTTGTTTTTATACTTATTGTACCTTTCCTAATTCGATCATGTTCAAAGTAAGAGGGGAAGTTTTTATTGCAATACTCATTTTAGTTACATTTGCACATATTTAATGGAGCAATTGCACCCCATTAATAAATGATTAGCTAACGTGTGAAATTATTAACTGTTTACATTTTATACATGACATTTATTCTTTTTACCTTAAATGCTACAAATGAGTCCTAACTTGACAAAATGACAATATGAAGCAGTAAACTGTTCATTTGGTTCAGTTTTCCGCATTGCGAAAGTATTTTTTTTTAAATGGCTGTTTTTTTTACCTCGTTTTCAAATGATATGGGGTTAAGTCATGGTAGGTTATTTGATATGCGTTGTATACTATAAAGGTGAAGTTTGACCTAGCAGCGATATTTTTCTTCGTAACTAACCTGAATATTATCATATTCGAATAGGCGTTTGAACAGAGGTAAAATAATTACAAGATTGAGAAGGTTTCACTTCAATATATGTATTTCCTATTTTAGGGTAATTTTTTATCCTGATTTATAAGATAACTTTAATTTAATACTTGTAAATTGAGATGGATAACAAAGCTACCGGGTATAATATGATGCTGAATATATCAGCAAGTGATCCTATTTCACGTGGTATAGGAAAATGCATTTTGTTTGTTTTTGTTGTTGCTTTGGTAATGATGTCATTTATGTCATTCAATTTCTTCCCCTTAATTCACGAACAATTATAACACGTATATTTTTTTTTTTTTAAATATTGATTTGTATCTTCTGTATAAAACCGTCAATATATGAAAAAAAATGTTTTTCAATCTTTCGCTCCCCTACCCCCTTTTTTACATACCATTAATGTCGATTGTTCAAATTAATATAAATTCATTAGCTATTTTATATGATACAGATATCAAAAGCATGAATTGATTTCATCCGTTTCAGGTTGGTGTGTTTCAAAATTATGGGCTGAGAGTCTGTTATGCTTTAATTATATCCTATGAAATATGGACACTATTTGCAAACAAACGTGTAAGTTGTACATAGTAAAATCACACCACACCATGATAAACGGAACAGTTCAATCAAAACCCAAAAAGCTAGTTGATTAGTTTGGGCATATGTTGCATCAGTCACACTTCTAAAATTATATTTTAAACTATATAAATCAATACAAAGCATCTTGTATGTCAACTACAAATAGTTCGTTTCTTACTGCAAAAACCTTTGATAAAATATTTATAAAACGGAATCAATGACTTTTAAACAATTTTTAAATTTCTTACACTGTGCACCTGAGCATTAGTATGTGTTAGTGAGTGCATGATATACCACATGTTTTTATCTTTATTGGCTCTACCTTATACGCTACACCTTTTATGTTAACGTGATTCTCTACTGCCATTTTCAACCTTATAATGTTAATTGGTCATACTTACTCCACTCATGGTAATCTGCTAGATAGGGGAGATACATGTACACCTACATGCCCATGGAACACATGTTAATAGAATTTTGATTAAAATATATTTACATATTTATAAAGATTTTAGATATATTCGTGATGCTTACTTTAATGTCACGGACATGAAAACCTTGTTCACTTTCGTAGATTTGTGAGACATTATTCATATATTATATCATATTATTGTTTTATAAAATGTGGATCAATTAACCTGCAAGACTCCTTTACGGCATTTATACATATCTCTGTCCATTTCAATCTTTACATGATATTTTTAATTTAATTTTCATTGTGATCCCCTTGCACTAGCTTAACCCCCACACATTTCCTGCTTCTGATTGTATAAGATAAACGACGTTTTATATGATTTTAATATTGATTATTTAAATGGTTCCCCGAAACTAAAAGATTATTCTGGCTATAAATGACTATAGTTGTCGATGGGCCATTAGACTTAAACAGGCAAACAAACAAAAAATATTTACTGAGCCATTATAAAATATGCATTATATCACGTCCTTAAATCTTATTGTTTGTTTATGGTTTAAGTTCTCCAACTTGCTTATAGCATACAAGAAGATATGAAGGCGATAAGAAGCAAATATATTTATAATAAATATAATTAAGATAATTCGCGGTCCTTATATACCGCTTTATCACAACCTAGTTCGTAGGTCGTCTCAAAGCGGTTCACAAAATATTATCCGTGGTTATAGGGCCTTTGCAACCAGCCAATATCTTTCTCAACTCCCTTGGGAGCATACAGCCGGTGCTGCCATTTCGGCGTTCACAGCTAGCATTCTACAATTCTAGCACTGCCCAACCACGTACTCATTTACAGCTGAGTAGACTGGAACAAGCAGAGTAAAGTATCTTGCTCAAAGATACAACACAGTGCCGTGCCGTGAATCGAACCCGCAACCCTTTGGTCACGAGCCCGGCGTCCTACCACTAGACTACCGTGCATAAATGGTCACTTGGAATTGTCATTTCACTGGAGACAAGATAGCACGACACTGCCAACAATATTCCGATTTGACCTATATTTACAAGGCGGGTTTTGTTGACGAAGCAGTAGACGCGTACCCTTCCGGCACACCTGGTCTTATTATCTTTGTACATTTTCAGTGGTCTCCATGCAATCTTTCCTTTGTTCATATATTGCCATTGTTTTATCGAAAGTTAAAAATATGGCTTTGTCGACACTTTGGTATTCTATTTCAGTTGTTTTCATAAGGAATAATTCTCGAAAAGGTAATTCATGTTCAAGAAAAAAGAAAGATGTTGGCTTCAAGTGTAGTATTTGAGCAGCAGATAGAAATGAAGAAAACAGAATTGGTGTTTTTTAAATGAACAAGATAAGACATCATGCTGTAGAAACCTGCTTCAGACACTACTTACCAAGGATTCACAACAACTGTTATTATTTCACTACCACATAATAAAGTCTTCCTTTCTCTTAAGAACATACTATTTTGTCCCTTTAATGTTCTTTATAAACAGCATAGTCTGTATCCGTAGTGTTTTCGACGCCATTTATACAACATATTGAAAAAAGGATGACATCCTTTCAAGAATAAAATAAAACAAAAAACTTCAGTTATGAGCTTTAAAAAGTAAATACGGAAACATCTAATTTATACACTATATTGTTAACTTGTTTTACAGCCCTTGAAAGAGAACCTAACGAGTAGAGAGGAAGCTGCAATATTTGTTGTCTGGTTAACATACGGTCACGTGCCCGGAAATTGCAAAGAAAAGTCTTACTATTGACATGCAAATTGTGCTGCAGTATATTGTTTGTAGAATCCGGTGAATGTCGGGAATTTCCGGGCTGATTAATCATAATGATTTGATGGTGTTGTTAAAAGAAAACACATGACTCCAAAACGTCAAAACAAACACGTGTATCACTTCAACTGATTCTATTTGTGTCGTATTTTTTTTCTCCCCTTTTTTGAAATAATGTAAAAATATCACCTGTGAGATTATGGAAAGTTGTCGATTGTGCAGCTGTACGAAGCGAATACATTTGTGATAATTGTTGATGAAAGGAAATTCCTACAATTTTAAGATGTATCATCTTTCTTTTTCTTTAATAATTTAAAAAATGGATTAATACAATACGGACGGTAATTCATGAACGGCAATCTCTAAACGAGTTAGAATCATATTCTTATAAAAATAGGTGTAAAAGAGGCACGGAACTTCTTTGTGTTGATAAAAAAAACCTAAAGAAATTAAAAATGGAAATAACTGTCATATCTAAATTTGAATCAGCCATGTATGCCAATGCATCACGTAAAAACCATTTGCTTTCTTTCTATTAATCGGATAAACAGGTAAAAGCTGGCAAAAACTTCAAGATAACATCACATGTACATAAAGTTGACACACGCTAAAGGCAAACCTGATTTGTTCATTACTATTGGACTTATCGTGTGATAGAGGCACCAAAGAAAAATACCCCATTCTTTAGGGTCTTCCCACAGAAGTCGCCTCTTACGAATCATTCATTGATCATAAGTAACAACACATGTATTATTTTCTCAATCACACATATGAAGGGTTTATTAATATAGAGAGATATATAACAACACACTGTATTACATTATATCGAAACCAAAGCCTCAGCACCTGAATTGTGTCTTTTCGCATAGACAAACTTGAAAATAATTTTCAATAAAATCACATCAGTAGATAAAATAAAAAGAAAGATATTTTAACAAATCTACAAAAATATCTTGTACCTAACATGGAATATGCATATTGGCATTTATCGTGTAAGAAATTAATTAAGTGGTTTTTTTATCAATAAATCTAAATGAATACCGAGGTGTCATCAACAGTAATTTAAGCTCAGAATGGTCGTTTTCAGACATAATATGATATCTGCCAAGAGAAAATAATCTATGTTACGATGTTATGTGGTCGATATAAAATATTATATTGTTGATATCTTTCAGAAAACTAGCCGCTTGGTCAACATTTCTTGTAATTAATATACACATATACCCCCACTGCACACACATTAACTTACATTTACTTACGAGGTCAAATATACTCTTACTTGCTATTTGAAAGAATTGTTAGCTTAATAAGTTTTTTGAAGAACGTTCAAATTGTTTTATTTTTCTCATGTTAACAAATACTTTGTTTTTGCAAGTGAAATTGTAAATCTATAGTTAATTATTAAGCGTAAGATTTTATTTTATCTAAATTATCGTCGAAATTGATTTTTCATTAAATCCTGTTAAGCTGACATTGTATTGAACATACGTGTCCATATCGACCCCATGGTTAAACCTCGACGTGTGCATTCCCTATCAACCCTTCCTTATACAAATATTTATATCAGCTACGCTAATCGTAATTACAGTACATGTCGCCTACATGGTAAGAAGTCTGTGGACTTCAAACCTCTGCTATCACTGCAGTGATAAATACCCATATCAATTACACTCTAAGGAGGTCAAGTATCGTTACTATTGATGACCCGGTTTTCAAAATATTAATTCTTTGGGACGTTTTTTGATGCCACATTTCAGCTTATTTCTATATTTTAGACAATAAATATATCATATCGAAATTTCGATGTTACATATTTCATTTTCCTAATTTGAAACATGATTTAAAGTCGTCTACTGAACCTGTCATAGGAAGGTCAGGGTTTAGACATCCCACCCCCACGTTTCATTATACAAGTACATTTTGTCAGTCGTATATCAATGTGACGACCAGATAACACGACATTTATATGTAACGATAGACGACATTTGGTTAACATTGATTTCATTGCACACTTCATTTTGATATTTACATTTCCTTCGTACACCTCTTATACTTACCAACCAGAAATGTTGTCATAATCCGATAAAAGAAAGATTCCTTACACGTTAACATTTCCGACCGTGCATAATGGTATAAGTTTCTGGCCCTCTTTTTCTCCTCTTTTACGGTCCCTTACATCATCAATGAATCCTAGAAGGACCAAACAACTGTATGGTGCAGTGTACTTTACTTTAAGCTGACTGTATTTGTTGCCGAATTTTTAAGGTGCAATCGCCTGTATTTGTCATGTTCATCTTTTAAGATTCAAGGCGGCATACTCTGCTGGAGGAGGTTTAGTCCCTGAGGTAGACTTGATGGCCACATTTATCTATTTTAAGTTGTAGCATTGTTCATAATATACACACTTTACATTATATCTAATTGATAATATACAACGTTTTAATAATATATACAACATTTGATATAGCGCCCTATCTAGCTAACATAACCAGCTTACATTAAGTAAACTTTACTTCAGATTAGTTGACAAACAAAGGTTTATTTGTGTTTTACGATCGTTTAAAAAACGTCAACAAAACTATAAACGTTGGAGGCACGGTAGTATAGTGGTAAGGAGCCGGACTCGGGTTCGAGTCACGTCATGGCTCTGTGTTGTATCTTTGAACAAGATACTCTACTCCGCTTGTTCCAGTCTACTCAGCTGTAAATGAGTACGTGGTTGGGCAGTGTTAGAATGGTTAAATGCTTGCTGTAAGCGCCGAAATGGCAGCACCGGCTGTATGCCCCCCGGGGAGTTGAGAAAGATATTGGCAAGTTGCAAAGGCCCGAATAATTGTTATTTTCATTATTAACAGCTTTGGTCATTTCAGGACGTGTCAGGTGTACGTGGTGAAGGGAACCCGGAGTAGCTGGAGAAGCAAAACACAGACCAACGGCAACTGGCGACTGCCCCACATAGGCCTCGAATCCACAACCCAGTGTTGGAAGGCTATTAATCGTAGACAGTCAGACACATTAACCACTTTTAAAAACCTTTTCCCGATATTTCTCAATAATTCAATTTCGAGTGAAATTTTCTTTAAAGCAACATCAAGCTTATCAGGCTTTGAACAATTGCGGCCTTGGTTAACCTCAGTTATATATCATACAATTATCTTGCTGTAAAAACGTATTTTGCAGCGTATCAGTCTTCGATTTTCTCATTTATGCTAATCAAGTAGAGCTTACGATCTGTATATACTGTACAGTAGTTATCACTGTCCTTGACTTATCGGTCGGCTTAGAAGGTAAAAATTATCAGACCTGAGACATGTTATCGCTTGATTCTAGAAGACGACATATACTGGACCTTGCTGCGAGTTCAAAAATTGATATTTTTTGTTTCTCCTCAAGATGACATATATATCTACACTTCCGGTCAGGGATGGATATTCAATATCATCATCATCTCCGTCGTCGTCGTCGTTGTCATCATCGTCGACAAGATTTGACCCTAAGGGGTGTGAAGCTCATCATCATCATCATCATCATCATCATCGTCGTCGTCGTCAGCATCGTCGACAAGAGTTGACCCCAAGGGGTGTGAAGCTCATCATCATCATTGTCGTCGTCATCATCGTCGACAAAAGTTGACCCTAAGGGGTGTGAATCTTCAGCGACATGGTGGCCTTCTTGGAGATTCTCCTGTTAAAACAACTGTATGAAGCCACGTTAAGAATGCATTGACACCAAGTCCACAATTCAATGACCATAGCAGACCCCGTAAGAGAACACCGATATGCTGGGAATTATGAAATCTTCGTTTACATTTCTTGAAAATACCACTTGTATTTGATGTGGGAGAAAACTAATCATTACCAACTTTCAGAGTAAGTCAGACATCCCTCATCCCTCTTGGTAAGATTCTTAAAAGGCATAAAGGTGAAGACGGAGGGATTCCCAAACAATTGTATGGCGTCACATCAACAATTATATGATGTCACGTCAGCAATGCATTGACGTCACGTCAACAATGCAGTGACAATAGCAGATCACGGAAATTATGAAATCAACAGTTGTATGTCGTGAAATTACAACTTGTATTTGATGTTGAAGAAAAAGAATCATTCCCCACTTTAAGAATAAGAAAGACAAATCTCAGCCCTCGGGGTCTGGACCTCGTCGAAACCTCAGGCTAGACATTTAATAATCTTGCCTCTTGGGTTGAGATTGCTTCTGTCCTATCCCCCAAGTGAGGACAGATTATATTAGCTTTCCTAACAGGTACACAGAAAAGATCTATATTTTTGGTGATCCCCACCTCATGGAGCATTTGAAATATCAGTCTTTTCTCTTAATATTTTGTTTGTTTGTTTGTTTGTTTGTATTGCGTTTCGGCAGCGTCTCCCTTAACGGCGAGAGAGACTAAAATGTTGTCACAATCTGACGGGATGGAGTGTTACGTTGTAGGTCAGCACATTTCATGGGGATGACATTTTAAAGATTTTTTTTACATGAGAATGCAAAAACATGCGTTCATTGAATTCTTTTATTGTGTACATAACGGCGACTTTCCGTCTAATATGTCTCTGTATATAGGTCAAGGCCAATATCGTCTAGTCTGTTGATGCTAGGGAAACTTTTACCATAATTAAACATCCAATTGCTTTATGGTAACTGATTCATTAAAATTAATGTTGCAGACACAGAAATCAAGAAATGTATTAAATAATCATCCACAATATAATTTCTATTATATTCCTTAGAAAATCACACAACCATCGCAATATCGCATTAAATCTGAAGCTAAAGTCGGTTAGTGGGTTGGCATTTGTTCTCATTTTTTTAAGATAAAAAATATGTAATTAACGCCTACATGATCTACTGACATGTATATATCTAGCAATGCAGTTTGGTTATGATGTCACATCTGTCATCGAGTTGTGGCAGACATGTTGACAACATTAGTAGGTAGAGTAACAACACAGAATGCAATAAAAAGCCTTATACTATGTCATGAGCACACAAATCGCCCTAATTAAAATAAAAAGAATTGAACGATGTAAAGAATTAATTTTCCATAATATCTAATCAAAAAAGTTTTTATTTAAGAATTGTTGTTGTTGATTAAAATGATGATGATGATGATGATGATAATGATGTTGATAATGATGCTGATGATGTGTCAAAATAAAGCATATTTGATATAGAAGATTTTGACATGATAGCAAATAACGTGTTTAGAACGAGATTTGTGCAGAAATATATAATATATATGTGTTTTCATAAAAAAGTGAAAAAATAATGACAGGAATGTTTGATAAACATGTCTAGCTATATATACTGGTGAATAACCTTACCTGGTCTGAAGCCAATTGAAAGAAACTGACAAGTGACCCCTCCTGTACTAACACGAATGAGGGATTAGCTGTCCTAAACAGACGGTTATACACTTAGTACAAAAAGGACAATAACTCCATGATTTATCAAGACATGATTATGCCGGACACATCCTGTACGCTACATGTCTTACACGCGATGGTGGCGGTTAAGCATTTAACATTCAGAAAACGTGTAAATGTAGGCCTTCTAGTTCAGTCATTCTAGAAATATTCCTATTTTGCTCTACTTTTCGCTGACAGGAACTCCTGATGGAACGTCTATTTTGGTTTCGGTAACGAGTAAAACCAATTTTCTGTACAACTACGTAACCTACAAAAATTGTATCAGAGTTAAGAACAATACATTTTTCTCATTGCAGGGTTGTATTTACAGCTTTATATAAAAAAAAATATCATAAATAGTTTTCAAAAGCATTGTGAAAATTTGACACATTTCAACTTTGCACAATAATAACAGATTTTATTACCCTTTTCAAGGTAGTTTTATTAATCATGGCGCATTGTTATGGTGCTGACCTATGTGAAATTTGTGACGTCATCACATTTTGCTGTCTTAATAATGCGTAACTTATTTTTATAATGACCCAACAGAAAACACCAGTCGCTTGAAGTGCCCCGTTGTGGATGAAATGTAACTTGAAACAAAGCATTAGCAGATACTTGCCGATCGTTCCTGCATCACTGGACTTTGTGGGGAGACTGACGCAATGGACGAAGTTGCATTTTTATTCACGTAAAGTTTCGTCATTTCGTTTGACTTATTATTTCACCTCTGACCACCCATTCTAAACCATATTGATATCAAACTTAACTTTAAAAGATCATGAATACAGGCACATATCCAGTTTCACTAAAATGTTGAATCCCATTTGTTGGACGTATCGTTCACTGTATCGGTGGCATTCCCGGGATTCTTTGGCGAAAAACTAATTCTTTGTCTGTCTATTAAATGTTTTGAAAAGGGAGCGGGCTAATCCGAAAATTCGATTTCGTTTGCCCACACCGTCGACCGTCGTTAGTGTTCTAGTATATATTTGGGGATTTCTGTTACTAATTTAGAGGTCAATAGTCCCGACCGTTTTATTACTGAATGATTCTAATCAGTGTCCGTGACCTTTTATAACTATCTATTTTGGTATCTTATCCAGTCATTATGTAAAGTAAACATATACTGTTTGCCTAAACAATCATCTGTCCGCCTATAAGCTGCTACATATTGTTCAAACACCTCAATAGATAAACGCATATGATAATTTATCTCATTTGTTTTAATTTGTGTTACACTTTGACTGCCAAGTGACCCCTCCTGTACTTACAAGAATGAGGGATAAGCTGTCCGAAAAAGACGGCTTTACTCTTATTGTAAAAAGGACAATAACTTCATAATTTATCACGGCATAATTATACCGGACATATGTATGCTACATGTCTTGCAGGCGATGGTGGCGGTTAAGCATTTAACATTTAGAAAACGTTTGGGTGTGTAAATGTAGGCCTTCAAGTTCAGGCATTCTATGAATATTCCTATTTTGTTATACTTTTCGGTGACAGGAACTCCTGACGGGACTTCCTGTCAGCGAAATATCATTTAATTTGTGTTACAATTTGATTGATATAATGAATCTTCAATTGAGTTTATCAAAACAGGAAACGAATTTGTAAACTATATTTCCTGTCGTAATGAATATTGTTATACATGTGCAGTTGCAAAATGAAGTGCAACTATTTTGCCTCAAACCTTTTTGTTGATTTTATAAATGACAGTTCAGTAATTATAATCTTGACATTTGTTTTGAATAACATATCTGTGTTATCTATCTCATCCCATTGAAGAGGATCGAGTTGGAGCAGTCACCAATAAATTCATTTTTATTTACATTATGTAAATGTATTGTCCTCATTTTTAGAAATGTTTGCATCCAGTAATCGTCTTGGTATATCAATATTAATTATATTTCCAACAATTGCATATCAAAAATGACACTAAAGAACTCAATATTGGCAAAGCGTAATCAATTTTAGTTATTTATATCAAATGTTGTATATTATTTTTATTATTTATTCAAACTTTTGTCGTCTACGACTATAGAAAACGTATTGCAAAAGTTCTGCATATGCTCAGAATGGAAGAACAAATTATGAGAGCGACTGGCTGGCTAGACCTTGTTAGACATAGGGCAGGGACCACACAGCGATTAATGAAGGGACATTCACTTGTTTATACTGAACACCAGACCATCACATACCTATATTTTACACATGAAGGTAAGCTTGAGGATGTCGGTCAGCGGTCACTTGTTCACCAGGAACATACATGAGACATGATGCGTGTCATAATTAAAATGGATAGAAAATTCTTACAATAGATGCTGAAGTTTCCGGAATATTTACCGACGTCGATTTGTTTTTTCAAGACAAGTATCCATGAAACCGTCACAAAACGGATTAAATATAGTTTACGTATCGTGTCCTGTTTTAATAAACGCAATATACACCATTGAACACCTGTCATGATGTCATTATGTACTGTGTGAAAGCGTGTTACAGATTGGCTCTGTCATGATACCGCTAGGTCCTGTGTGAAGGGATGCTACTGACTGACTCTGTCTGAGCGTTTAATGTTGACAAGCCTTTGATAATTTAGCACTTAATATATCACATTACAAGAACAAAATAATTACATCGATGGCCAATGTGGTATGCATATAAATGTGAACACATATGTGTTGACGACTCTAGACAGATGTTTGCATGTCCTATCAGCTCAAACAATATATCATACAGGCTCAATACGTATACCCTCAACCGACTCGAACATTATGCCGTATAGACTCGACACATATGCCCTACCAACATGAACATGTCCTACCAACTCTACACAAATTACCTTCCGACTTGACCAGTATATCTTATAGGCTCAACACAAATGTCCTACCGACTTGAACATCTCCTACCCACTCTTTACATATTGCCTTCCTACTTGAACATAACGTCTTATTGACCCACCACAAAAAAGGTCTTCCGACTTGAACATTACCCTTGCCGTCTTAACACAAATACTCTACCGACTTAACACAAATACTCTACCGACTCCAACATAATGTCCTACTGACTCAACACAAATGCCCTACAGCCTCAAACACTATATCCTATTGACTTGACACATACGTCATGTTCAGTTCTAAAGAACTAACGACCAACCATTATTATTCATGACAGTACATGATCGTAATGATTTCTTTTCGAATTACGCTACACAAGAATGTTAGATAAGCATCGCGTGTTGTAAATATAACAAACAAGCTTTTTAGAGCTATTAAAATAAAAACAAAAAAAGGCGTAAGAACCACATTTTTTTTTTATCAAATGCAAATCTAATGCAATGCACTTTAAGAGACGATTCACCTTGTAGAAACAACAACAACAACATAAATAAACAAACAAAACAAACAAAAAACGAAAAAGAACGAAAGCCAAACAATGGTGAATATGGGCATTCACCAATGATATTTACAAAACAACCTGTTTTTGCATTATTTGTTAATATCGCAATGATATCTGTGCATAGGTCAGTCGTCAAATTGTTTTCCCAACATTGATTTATACACTTATGGTCAGTTTATCAGTGCTGACCCTACCTTGACCAGAGCATGCTGGCAAGGTCACGTCTCATATGTTTGTTATTATTGTATAGTATAAATAATAGGATCGCTGTGTGAAAATATTTGTGTAAGAAATTATTCGGAAATCGCAATGTGCTATATATCCATTTTATCAATTTATTGATACGTGCTTGTGAATATATTTGCGGTGATTTTCTTACCTTAAGAAAACTTCCACTTTTACAATAAGATACGGATGTATAAACACCATTCAAGAACACTACTGTTGAAGGCAATTTTTGAGGTCCATAATTTTCGCGGATTGATTTTCTTAATTTGTTAATTTTGTGGAATGGAACTATTGTTTCACATATTTCAGGTCCAGCAGTCATGCTACACGGTACTGTGGTAAAACTAGATTAATTTGCTATTAAACTTGCAGGAAGCACATTTCGTTGAACACTGCCACCAGGAAAATCGCTTAAATTATAATACCACAATTTTTTTTAACTCAATGTAACGCCTACGTTGTTCTTTTTAAAGAATTACAAAAGATTAATATATACTACATATGAAATGGTCAATATAGCGTTTCAATTAAGATTGACAGCTGTCGTGTAGATTTTTTTAATATCTATGCTAATTCCCCATTTAAAGGAAAAACAAAAGAGAATACCCACGTGTCAACACCACCATAATTCCATTTCAAAATCATTAAATCAAGAATAAGATATGAAGAAACGAAATATTTACAAAGACCCACTGCAAAAGTAAAAGTAAGATAGGTCACAAGTGCATTCGTACTGAAGCAGGTATAAGTATCTGAAGCTGAAGTATAGTTTTGGTTGCGGATGAACATTTCCAGGGCAATCGAACAAATAGTTGTGCGTTGAGCGTCAAAACAAATATTGCATTAGCAAAAGGTCAAGACTTCCCCGAGTAAAATCGATTGCGGAATAATAATATATTATGATTGAGAAAATTGTGATTTGTCACAATGTATTATTATGGAAACATTCGTTGAGGTTTTCTATTAGCCTTTCAATTCTTTTTCGCTGATAGGAGGGAGACTGCAAACATGAGGCCCCGGGGCTCCTAGGATATGAAGGCCTAGACGGACTCTACTCTACTAGCAATGCAATGCATCTTGATTCATAAATGTGATTAATATTTGTCACAGTTTGACAGCATCTACATACCAAGTACTTGCTGACCATGACGTGGCCTTCACACAGGGCTGTCATTCGAGAGCTTAGGAGTGCGGAAGTCAACGCTAAAACATCTAAATCTGATATATTATAGAAGTGTTATATTTATTGTTTCATTGGCAAAATCGTGTTGTTCATAGGTTCAATGTTTTTCATCATACGAAAATTCAACCAATCAAGATTTAAAAAAACAGATGATTTTTATTTATAAGTATTTGCTCGACATTTGTTAATAGAATGAAATGACGTATGTTTTCACCTTATAGACGCACACACAGAAAATAAACCCAATAAATACATCAAACATTCTTTTTTTTTTTAATATATTTTCCCTTTTTATTTATTTGTTTACCTGAATATAATAATACCCATTTTCTCTATAGAAACAAATATCGAATTTGCAATACCATGCATGATGATTGAGTGAACAAGATAACGCAAAATAACGAATGCATTAGATAAAGCCTAATTCATTGATATAAATATGCTACCTTTATAGCTGATCAGTGGACGTAGTGTGATGGCATGGATAAACAAAATAAACTCTTGTCTGGGCTTCCGGTGAAACAGACACAGACGGATTCTTCCGACAGCATCATTCATCTTGATTCATGGATGTGATTAATATTCTCACATCTTCACAACAACCACATAACAAACGATTATAACCTAACCACAGGTATGTGACCTTCACTTGGTCATGGTCACTCGACAGCTCTAGACCTGATAAAAGACAATTTCAGGCAAACAGTTTGTATCAATCCTTATAATCCATACATTCAGTTAGGGTTTTGAACATACTCGAATTCCAAGGTTAACTCAATTAAATTTAACATATAATTCCTTCTCTGCACCCCTGTGAAATATCACGACGAAATCGAAGACACTTAATAATGACCTTACAGTTTATTTATTTATTTATTTTTAACCGAGTCCAATCAAATAGCTAACAGCGATTCTTCGATTATATCATAAATAATTCGAGGAGTGCAGAGAAGATAAACGTGTGTCGAGAGCAAACCAATTGATACCGATGCTGGCTCCGGAAATACGAGTTCTTCTATAGAGAAGCAACCAATAAATTGTTCTATCCTTATTTATTATGTTACAGTGATCATGTGAGTTCAGGTACATAATCACACAGCTGTTGGGTTACAGTCCATGCTTAAAGATAGACTTATCTTGTTTGATCCCAAAAGCACAAGATGCAAGTGGATCGAAGCAATATTTTGGTGCTTTTCTAAGTGTCATCTGATTCCGTCTTTGCGTAATGCAGAGTTATCTTCTCTGGGGAGCAGGTATTGATTGTTACGTCATTGGTTTGTGCGAGAAAATTACGTCGTTTTCTCAAAAATTGATGACGTTACTCTCACAAACAAGTGACGTAACAATCAATACCTGCTCCCAAGAGAAGATAACTCTGCAATACGCAAAGACGGAATTATGAGACACTGTGGGGATCATATTCGATCTGCTGAGCCCCAATTTCAAATTCCTGTCGACGGCATCTCATATGGCACTTCCTGTGTACCTACTATAAGAAACGTTAAACGAACACATATGATTGCAGCTATACACTTTGATAGCATAAACAATATACACTGTATTTACTTTCCAACAATAAGGAAAGAAATTATTCAAGTTATATCAATCAATATTGTTGGGTCGGATATTAACGCTCGGGTGGACTAGCACTCAATAACACCGCACCCTGCAGATTTTTCGTCCCTCTAGTTTTCTCCACTAAGGACAGTGCGTGTCCTTGACCGTTGTATTCCTTCACAAATAAACTCATAAACATTAACAACGGTCACCTTTGTTGAATTCTTTCCCCGGCCATACTGACTTCCGACATCAACATGCATTGTGATCTATAGAAGTGATTAACATTCTTTATACTGTTCTGATTAACCAAGTGGTGTCTATGAGGTCAGTCAGGCTATTTATCAAGAACAGTAAATGCATCAGGCACGATACCTCACACGTTCAGCAGACATTTTTGTCACATCTTTTAACAAGGAGGGTATGAACGAGTGCACACAGCTTAATACTTCATATAGTCGCGTGCTGTCGTGTTAGACTCACGACCGAAACAAAACTACTTTACCTCGTGTCGTTTGGTGATAGATAATTCAAATACATCAATGTTCTTATATATAATTACAGAAAATGTACAAACTGTGTTATTTACAATAAAATAGTTACAAGAGTGTTTTCTTAACACGTCTATTAATAGAAGTGGTTGCATGAGCAGGTTTGACTGTATCCAAAAGAGTAATAAGTGTGCAGAAGACACAGATACATCATATATAGAATTTTATCATACAATGTACTGTGTTATCCAGTGAATATACCCATGTCATTTTTTTTTACGTATCAACCCATGTAATATGACCTATCAGCTCTGATTGTTTCAATTGGGACGTCACGCCTAGGACAAGTACAAATTGAAAAAATACTTAGACTCGTTTCATAAATATCATATGAAATGGAAACTCATGTAAGATCTTATATTTATAAAATTAACTTACTAACTATATTAAAAGTTGTTTTATAATATTTCAGAAAGTCAAGCTAACTAAACCTGTACCAGCCGTGCCACTAAATGTTAATGCTGAATGTGCATGAATTCGAAAATATGTTAGACTCACTAGCTGTATGTAAACATCACCACCAATATATCCGGTTTTACCTGTTATTAGTGACAGTGTGTGCTTTTCTTCCTTAAGTTTCCCAATCCTGTGATTTAAAGTTTTGGAACTCGAGTTTGAGATTAGGTATTTGTATTTTTTTTCCAATTTAGGTCATGCACTATACGATAAGAGCGTGGTGCAGTATTTGCATGAGAACCTCGCGTCAATAGAATAAATCAGTCTAGTCACATTTACACCAGTCAAGAAGTGCATACTGATGGGTAGAGTACATACAAATACCCAAAATGTTGTAAAGTGATATTGATTATTGTAATAAATTAACAGAAGTGGTATATACAGTTATGTTTACGTCAGGCGCGTTCGAGGAGTGCCAATTCCTAACAGAGCTCTATTCCCTAAGTGTGTTAGACTAACGTTAGGCCGAATTCGATGAAGATTTCCATAATTGTACGACTATGTTAACCGAAATTTTGTTGATGGTTTCTGTTGCCGAGGGAATATAGTCATCGACTTTTGTTTTGTTTGTCTATAAATCAGGCAGCTTATTTATCGCGTTTGTAGTTTCTGTCAAAGCAACTATACATCAACAAATAATCAAAACAGTTCTCAAATTATGTCGATTATAGAATCAAATCTTAACTCATTTTAAATAATAATTTACATATAAAGGTAAACAATCAATAGTCCTGTAAAGGACTTCCCTAGTTGTGGTTCTATATTACCGAGGTTGCTTAGAAAACAAAGCACCCCAAATTAATAGAAAAAATATAAACGGGATACGAAGGAAATATTTCGACATTAAAACCATGAAGAATCACAAATATCTAGAACATCATTCTTGATGAAGTAACTGGTACCAATCGATATAAGACGCTACAGATACCCACATTGGTATCGCAGTATTGCAGACACTGAAACCATACCATTCGAAATTATGCCGAGATCACGGCTGATTAGTCCTTTAGATATCTTAACTTCAGGTCGGCAATCCTTCTATATTAGGAAGCCTTAAGTAAGTTTCCAATTCCGTGTTCTTAGTTCTGTTAAAGGCGAACAGACCTGAGAACCAGACAGCAGTAACGTTAAAGAAGAAGCGGCTGTACACAGATTGATAAAGCACAAGCTTGTTGGGATGTTTGCGTGTGACGTAAAACATTCACCAGGGACCGTATTCATGAAATTACCTTTAGGAGAGAACTAATATAGGCTATGCCTGTTGTTCAATCCTTTTTCTAAATGAAATAAAATTTGTTGAAATGTGAAAATATTCATAAAATTGTTTTCATGCTCAAGCATATATTCTGCGCTCCAACCTACTTTCTTGTACCTCGCTTAGATCATATCAATCGATCAAAAAGTCAAATGTAAATATTGAAAACAGTATTTGGCTTTACGTCTCTTCAAAATGTTTCCAGATCATTGACAATATAAGTTTTATTTATTTAGTTATAACAAGGACAAGAAATAAGGCTTCAGCACAAAATACATGCTTGAGCGTGAGAACGGTTTCATTAATACGGGCCCAGGCCTTAGTCAGACCATCAGAGTATGAAGAAGGTGAAGGAGTAAGTGTCGTACTAGTCATCTAAACGTCACAATTGAACACTTCACTGGTTGTGCTATATGAACTGTATACAATATATGCTTACCAACATGAAGAAAATGTTAAGAAATAAGAACGGAACAAGGAAACAGCCCAGTTCTGTTTAGGAATAACGAAAATGTTGTTTCGTTAAAGGAAAAGCGAAATTTGTAACATACTCTGGTTACGTACAAGGAAAACGAGTCTGGGTTCTAGACTCCGGTTTCGTTTAAATGTATATATATATATATATATAACGATATACGGAACTAGAAACCGTATACTGGTAAGAAATAACCAGTAACACAAGCATAATTTGCTTAGTTATATGCAATCCTGAACAGGAATCCCCCTCGTCATCTTTCAGAAGAAAACTGAAATAGCCTAGCTCTATCAAGGATTTAGTAATACACAGAAAACAAAAAATCCATTAACATTTTATCAACGGAACTAGGATCTATAGCACAGTCCCGTATGAAACATTTGATAGGTCCTAGAACGAGTTCCGTTTAGTATTACTTAACTAACTGGACATTTTCCTTATGTCCACGCTGAACATTACTTCTCAGGCGCATTAAACCCCTACCGTTTTTAAATAAAAGACAAATTACTATCATACGTATACGATTATTTGTCTGATACGGAACCGGACCTGATACAACATTTACGGTTTCCTTATAGGGAACTAAGAGCCGGACTCCAGATCATTACTAATGCAATTCATCTTCATTAAAACATACAATTAATGGAGTTTTTTCGTCTGACCATCCCGAAACGTAAATTCGTAGTTTTATTATACTTATATTCTTTCAGACATATATTTTAGATAACCGTCCATTGTATAAAGCTATCGCTTTTATGAACGATAGCAATTCCTTCTTCAGTTACGGTTGTTTTGAACAGAACTATGTTTTAGACTCTAGTTTCGTATCACAAACAGTCCTTTTGTGATCTAAAGCGACTTCTATTCAGTATTAAATTGTTTTCTAAATTTCCTATTCTCGTCATCTTGAAACGAAAAATTATGCAACACATTGACCTATATTATGTCTTACCAAGATTCAAATTATTGTAAACTTTATAAACTCATACTCCTGCTGCGTTTACCTTAAACTGAACTGGGCTCTTGTTTGAAGTTAGTTTCCTTGAACGAAATTATAGTTTCGTTTCCAGTTTCGTTTCCCTTACCCGCACCATGGTCTCGCTATCGTTTTGCTTTCCCTTAAGGGGAACTATGAGCTTCGGACTACGAATATTGACTTTAGTATTCTAATATATTTATGTATTAGTCACGTTGGTGCTCCTTAAATAGGAAAATAGGGTACATGCGCTTTCGAAAATATAGAGCAGGCTTTGTAGTAGTAGCAGCATAAACATGTGACAAATAGACTCCTAATATTTTGGACTGGCTCTGAAGTAGCGAATCAACTGTGCCCTGTAAACTCATCAAAATTAGGACAGGCGCTGGAGTAGCGAATCAACTGTGCCCTGTAAACTCATCAAAATAGGAACAGGCGCCAGAATAGCGCATCAACTTTGTCCTGTAAACCGATGATACTTAGGAAAGGCGCCGGAGAAGCGATTCAATTGTGCCCTGTAAACTAACGATAATTACGACAGGCGCCGGAGTAGCGATTAATTTGTGCCCTGTAAACTCATGATAGTTACGACAGGCGCCGGAATAGCGAACCAACTGTGCCCTATAAACTCATGATAATTACGACAGGTGCCGAAGTAGCGAATCAGCTGTCCCCTGTAAACTCATGACAATCATGACTGGCGCAGGAGTAGCGAATCAACTGTGACACAGAAACTCCGAATACAAATTCACATTGGTCAATTGTCTCAAAGAACCTTTAAACAATTTCTACTGAAGAATCGAAATACCCGGGGTGATGGTATTTGGCCAGTAGCCACTGGGATGAAGTATAACCAAGATTGTTCAAATCAATAACCCTAACCCTTATTCAAGGTAACAGGGGTCAAACATGTTTAAAACCTCTTCTGAATAACCTGAAGGCATTGGGTGTTGATATTTAGCCAGTACCATGCTGAGAGGAAGGGCTATCGAGTTTGTTGGTTGAACCTCTTCCAAGATAACATTTTGGCAGATACAGATAGTCCTTTTAAGACATTTTCTCAATAAATAAAAGGTCTTGGGTGATGGTATTTGGCAAGTTGTATGCTGGGATGAAGGGCTTTCAAGTTGAATGCCCTTGTCAGACTTTTAAGGTCACCGGGGTCAAATGTGTTTAAATGTTTTAACCGGTTATACTGATATTTTCTTCCTGTTGTTTTATTTCAAGGTTAATGGTGTCGGGTGATTACCTGGTCAGCGATGCAGGCCCATTTGGCATCTTGTTATAATACCACAGGCATTTTCTATGCCCCACCCTTAATGCATATAATTTTACATGTATGTTCACCCTCATGCACGTGTAATACGATGCAAGATGGATTCTTACACCTTTGAAATACTTGATAGACCTCTCACTGTATTTAACATCCGCGTCTACTTCTTTATTTTTCTCCTATTTTCTCCTTTGCTATTGATAAACTCTAATACGTGTGTATATATTACACATTCATTCAGACGCTTTAATAGGTCTAAGACATCTGCCAATTCCGATTACCCATGTGACTCCCCAGTAACAGTGGAGAACATGTTTATACAGTATTCAGATTGTAGATACACTTGTGATAAACACTTCAATGTCACGGACATGAAAACCTTTCACTTCCGTAGACTCGTATGCATTATTCAACTATACAAAAGACATTGGTCTGTTCTATAAACTGTGATTACATTAACATACATTGTTTTTTTATAGCATTTTTACATCGCCGCTTTCCATTTCAATCTTTACATGATATTTTAACTTAATTTGCATACTTTACCCCCTTGCACTATTTTAAGTCTCTTAGCCAATCCTGCTACTGATGTTATACGATATACGATTTTTTTATTTGATATCAATTTTGATTCCTTAAATGGTTGCCCAAATACTCAAAGAATATTCTGGCCCTAGGTCCTAAATGACTCCAACAATTAAGATTACCTATTCAATTGCCCCTTAGGATGTTCCGGGTTCTAAGAAATCGTAACAAATTTTGTTTCATATGATAATGTGTCGACCATGATGCACCCAGGTATGATATTTCTACGTTTACATGACAAAGAAAGTTGTGTCACGGTCGGAAAGATATGAAAAATTATATCTGTATATATGTGTGTAGGACTGTACGGCACCACATTGTATACAGCCAGTGCGCATGCGACAAACACTAATACGCTGTTACCTGATGCGTTCGTTCTTTTCTGAAACCGTCCTTGACACTTCACATACCGCCTAGTCTCGCCACGTGCCTATACAAATAATATGTACAATATCACATGGCAGGTGCACAACACGAAGCTAGGTGAACCCACAGGTATTACATATAAATCACGTTTAACGTCACGTGTTGACTTGAAAACTAGGACAATGCGGCTAGGGAATCACGTGGTGAGGTTTGATGGCTGCCGATATCACTTTTCAATGTGAATACACGCATCGCGCAAAGCATTTCATTTCAAAATAGTTTATTAAATCAATCAAATTTAATGGGAATTGGGCAAAAGACAAGGCCTATACAAGCTCCTTCCCAAAATCACAAAGCATGTTGCTATGAAACGCTCAGTAAATAATATGGAAATTATCCTGCATAGAATTGTTGTTATTGCTTCAGAATGTTTATAAAATCATGAAAGTTTAAGTTGTAATTCCGGTAAGTGTGTTGTTCTGTATCTCGATTTGATGTAGCCGTACGCAATTGTTATGTAGACCAAAGTTAATCTGTTATGTTTGTGTTTTGTGAACATCAGTGTAAGCTCTTTAATCGGTCAAAATATTTGTTCACGTGACACATATACGTTGCAGCATATGTGTATCGGACCACAGACTTAAAAGTGCATGGCATGACCTCAATCTTAACGGTCCAGTAAAGTCAAGGTTCATAGTGGCTAAAACTCGGAGTTTGAATAAATAACAGTGAAAAGCAAAAAACTTTATATACCGTACCGTGCACACCGATTAGCAAAAGTGAATACTGTATAACACAGTTTCCTCTTTTACAAACATCTTCGTTTGGTTGGATGAATATGCGACACAAACATTTCCGAAATAACCAAACATGATTCCTTTCTTAAAAGTGCTAATACTGCAGTAAATGCCATTAACTGATATAGTTTTGTTAATTTGATACGAGACTATATGAGCCATATAATGCAAAAAAAAAAAAAAAAAAAAAAGAAGAAAAAGTATATACAACGCTGCAATGAAAAGTTGTTAAATTAAATATTCACATTGCATGTCAAATTAGCAAAAATGGCACTAGTAAAATATTAACCAAACAAACTAATAACCGAAGTAACATTTTCATATTACAATAGAAACACATGAAAACCAAAGGATGGTTGATACATCAATTTTCTCCTTCATTTTCCTACAAAAACATGTACCTACAAAAACATGTCGAATAAGAATGATAACACATGTGCACAAATGTCGAATAATTCGTCATGCAATTTTTTTTTATGGTATTGTAGTAACATATTTGAAGTACGTTTGTGTACACTGTAAACATTCGTAACTTCTGGTTTGTCTCGCGATAACGTTTCGTGCTTCAAATCAATCGATGAATCTTTTCAAAACCGGAAGAGCAGAAAAATCTGTTTATTTGGGAAGGAAAAAACATGTACAATCTTCAGTTCGAGCGGTTGGGGCGACATGGTTTGTCTATCTAATAATCTTTTTCTTCTGGTTGATATAGCCGTCTCGACCCAAGGCGAGGAAAAAATGTTTCGCTTCGGGAAATAGACCTGGTCTCGGGACACCAGAAACTTACTATATCCCTCAACCCCATACTTTAACTGTATAATATTACATGTCACATATTTGACCGACATTCCCGCTAGTGTATTTAATTTTTCAGTTAAGACACGTGCACGAGTTAAAACATTTCCAAACAGGTGTTGATTTGACATAACATTCCACATTACATTTTGAAACATAAATCTGACATAACTGGAAACACGTGGCATTGTGGTACCAGTGACTATAATTACCCTTATGCATGAAACTGTTTTCATGCCAAGGCATGGATTCTGTGCTCAAAACGATTTTCTTAAAAATCGCTTAAATCATTTGACACCACCAAAAAATAAAGTGTAAGCATAAAAAAAAAGTTTTCTTTTTTACATATCTTCCAAATTCGAACAAATAACTTTGCAAAATATGATTTTAATTAAGCATTGAACTGTTTCGTGCTTGCAAGCAAACAAAGCATAATGTGCTAGGTGTGACATTAGATTAGATCATAAATGCCAAACAAAAACAGTTCAATGCTTTTATTTAAGTTTTCTCCGCCTTTCATGCTTTTTTAACTTACAAACCATTTTAAAATAATAAATTTCTGCCTTATCGACAGTCTGCACAAGTTTGTTCAATAAGTAGAACACCATATTGTCTCTTGCTGATTGGCTAAGACCTGTCATTTAAAGTCTTGTCAAAGACACAGCTTTCAAGTAGGTTATCTAGTGACAATGCCATGCAAATGTAAATATATCTTTTTATTACCGGAACAAGAAATTTGACTTACATTGAAAGCACAGAATACCCTCTCCTCCCCACCCCTTCCCCTTCCTCCCATCCCTCCCTTACTCCCTCTACTCCCTACTTTCCACTACTACCCCCCCCCCCCCCCCCCCCCCCCCTCCTNAGCATAAGAACGGTTTCATGAATTCATGAATTTGTCTATGGCTGCTACAACGTATACACACATGTGTTGCTACACAATATATATTTATAGGAGAACACAGCTATAGTTTGTACTTTATAATCTCATGTAGTTAGTTAACACATTCCTTGCATTTTCCGAAGCAATAAAGGTCATATGGGGTCCAAATGTTATTCAAAATAAATAACACGAAACCAAAACAAAACTATTTAAACGCCGTGCCATGTTTGCTTATTGGCAAACATTTCGACTTTTACACACAGACTCGTTAGTTTAGTTAGATAACCAATCATAAAATTTATCTGGGGAACAGAATTTAATGAATTAACAAAACTGAATTCCTCGCTCAAACATAGCAAATACCTGTTATCATTCGGAAATATGCTGTTCTTAATTTGTGAATTAATGTTAAGGTCCCACAAACAAAAACAAAAATTCTTTATTTTGATTCACGAAACACACTGGGATGCAATACATTCTTGTACATATCTCTGTTCTTACAGCTGCATGTTAAAGTAGCAAACGAACCCAGAGATAATTTTGTATAAAAAGGAAAGGTTTGGTTTGGTTTGGTTTAGTATTGTTTAACGTCCTATCAACAGCACTGTGTGAAAGATTCATGCGTGTAGTGAACGCGTGTGTGTTTTGGGAGGCTGCGATATGTTCGTGTTTGTGTCCTTGTGATAGCGCGGAACTGATGCCGACTTTATAGTGCTACCTCACTGAAACATACTGCCGAAGACACCCAGCAGGACACCCCATCCGGTCACATTATACTGACAACGGGCGAACCTGTCGTCCCACTCTTGAATTGCTGAGCGTTAAGCAATGAGTAGAAACTACCATTTTTACAGACTCTGGTATGTCTCGATCAGGGGACAAAAACCAAGGCCAAAGTTGCAAAATTTGTCTAAGACGGAATTAATGTTTTTTTTTCAAATAGATGCTAAATTTGGTTAAATCTACGACCACAAAAACAGAGCAGTTATTGATAAATAAGTTCATGGTGATCTTCAGCCAGTCAAAGGTCTAGACAGAAACCACCTCGTGTGCTAGCTAAGATCAGCGTGACATATGTAAAGCCGGATGTAAACAATAGCATTTCATTCATATATAAAAGGACCAGATGTGTAGCACGCCGTTAACAAAACGCTTAACAATTATACATCTTCCAAACAGGTGGGCAACTGCGACTAAAGTATCGTTTTAGCCGAAAATTGGAGAGAAAAAAAAGATTCTTCTTGTGCCTCAGCCAAATACTAATTGAATTGCAAAGCGATAATAACCACAATGTGCATATAAAGATTATCAAGATAATTTCGTCGATCATATGTTTTAAAACAACTTACACAACAGGAATTATGCATTGATTCGTTGCCCGGTTATAAAAAATATCTGGTGAATGCGTTTGTAATATCCTTTCCCCATACCTGATGATTTATAATAAACCATAATGCTACAGCAATGTTTTAGGTAACGGAATACACATTTCTGTATTTACGTTGTGATGAAAACAATGGTATGGAACCCCAAAAGCTAACATTCCTTTTAGGAAAGAACTCGCCTATTTTGAAGCAAGAAACATTTTTGAATGTTTAAGCGTTATTTTCAGCTTCAGTTAAGTGTTGAGTAAAACTTTTGGGAACATATTTGAATATTTATGCCTTGATGTATTTCAGTGGCATATGTTTGCTATCCCGTAATTTTAGGTCTCATTGTGGGTTTTTCCAAAACTTATTTCGACAGTAAATAGCCCAGAGTAAAACCCGAGATGTTCCGAAATTCCTCAGTTTATATTTTAGCTTACCTTGGCAAAACTAACTGCCCGGATAATCATTTGGTAGTGAAGAGCAAAGTTTATAAGATAAGTAGTAGATAAAGATTTTGTTACCGAAAATTACATTGACGAGAGTATGTAGCTACATTACATGTGTTTACCTGCGTTATCAGATAGAGACGTGTGGTATTGGCTATGTATCAATTACATTGTAAGACCCTTAATATTATGCTATAAAACAATTTGGGTTATGTGACAGTGTTGGGTGTCAAACAAGCGTGACCAGGTTATGACATTTATGCAAAGGTCACTTTATAGTGACCCTTGAATGCCCCCGCAGATGTGGACACTGACCACTATTGACCTTTTCCTTCTGTTTTTAAGACGAAACCCTGCCACAATCAAACAAAACCATTTAATTTGATGACGGATCAGGTATCGATTAAAGTTAAAATTCTCATTTGAATATAATATCAAAAATTACCAAACTTCAGTAAAACATGAACAATTAATGAATAACAAAAAAAAAAAAAAATCCTCGATATCGGCTGTGTCTCGATGCAATATTCTATATAGGTTATTAAGCATTAAAATAATAATTCGTGTTCTTCTTTTAAAGGAAACAACAAAACTGTTTTTTTCTTTGTAATGAATTTAAAAGTGATAATCAATAAAAACAGTTAATTTTAATATCTGTTGAAAAACGCGAATCAATCGTCGCATTCGTTTGGCTTAACAAAGTAAATAAAATATAAATACTGCAGTCTGTTCTTTCAAACAATTCATCATCGTACACTTCATATCGAAACTAGCAATAATCCAGGACATTTGCTTTAATAGTTTTATGATACAAATGTAAAACAACATTTTAAGAAATATAACATATAATTAATAAAATTGATAACAAGGCATCCTTAATCGTTTTTTTGATTGAGTGTCTACCATGACAAATGTTGTTCAAAATCTTGTATCAATGCTGACCTTTACATTTGATAGATTTGCAGATCAAACAATTATAGATGTCACATATGTTGCATGATAGCACAAAAGATAACTTTGTTTGTTTGGAGAAGAAATTAATGTATTTGTCTACGTTTGTGACACAAAATCAGATACGGAAAAAACGGAAAAAACAACTGGTCACGTGACGTGAATTTTGACATTCTATTCGCCTTAGCTTACAATTAAATATATTTTGAAAACAAAGCTGACCATGCTTTGTAATGTACTAGCAAATACAGAGGGAAAATTACAATGCTTAAATTATGACACGCTTTAAATTGTGTCAAGCAGGTATCAAATTTCCAAGATCTGTCTTGTTCACTACATATTACTTTTCATAACTCTGTTTTCATTCGGAACATCTCATGCCTTTTAATGTATTGTGCCTTATAGTCTTGAGAGCAACCGCATTAATAGACAAAGATGCATTTTTTTTTCATCATAGTTTTATTATATACACAAACAATGTACGTATTGATAGGGCAGCAACGTTTCAAGACCGACTGGTATCTTCGTCAAACTATGACTGAGTGTTCATAGCTTGATAAAGGAACACGTCGTCTTGAAATGTAACGACATGTTCAATAGGTATATTGTTTAGGTAAAAAGTTACACTTTGATGCATACATATTTCCAAACTGATTAATCTTAATAAAAAATAATAATGGTGCAACTGTGTTTAGAAACAGTGCAGGATCCATTCATGAACATTTTTCCATTTTACCATTGGCACATTTTATCAATGTCATCAATGTTTCTCAATACAATATATGGCACTATAACAATCGCTTGTGAAACAGCGCATAATCATCAACTTCCGGTATTAAAACGACAGCTTATGGCATCGCGTCGTGAATCCAAAAACTGCAATACATGCAATAACACATCTGTATACAATTATCATTGATGTACGTAATTCCCTATTGTAATGATGCTCAGTTAGCATTGAAACCAGTCAGCTAACTTATACTTACTTGCATCTTGTTTACAGTATAAAGAAAAACAATTACTATCTACGGTCGATAGAGTTGAATGTACCATGGTTGATACCAAACATATTCCCGTGCAGGTGTACTTTTGTGTCGACGCTGTGGTATTTTTCCTACCTTACCCAAGCAAACAAAATGTAAAAGGTGATACAAGGTATATTATGACATCATTGCTATCCTCCTGATGTCATAATGCGGACAATTGATGCAATGTCATTATCGTAAGAGCTTTAAAAACAAAATGGTATGTACTCGAAAGTGTTCAACGTCGAAGCACTGGTCGAGTTTGATCACTTCGCCAAAAAGTATGCAACGAGAGGGTTTTGGACCTTGGTCTTCCCTGGACATGGTAGAGGTATCAACCATCACAGCAGGCACAGCTATTGCAACTGAACACGAAAAACAGACCCCGAAATATACATCAGTTAACACTTGTGTGGTCAAAGAATGTATAATTTGGAACGAACTGAAGACATGATACTGTCAACACTTATCCAGCTCAAAGCAAAACTATAACAATTGAAACCTCAATATGTTAAATTCAAGCCAGACTGTTATCCGAGTTCGCCAGAGCCCGTAGGACATGTCATGGAGGTGTAAATCTAAATATCTAGACCTAAACAACATATAACAAGACACAATTAGGACGTCATAGAGACCATAGATAAATTTTAAGGATAACTACACGTACTTGTCTTATTTGCCTTGCACTTTTACTTGGGCCTCCATATTAATCGTTCCTTTGTTCATATTTTGAGTTCGTTTTATCGATTTTGACCTCATGTTACGGTTTCGTTGACGCATCGGTACGCTCTCCTTTTAATAAAGAACAGACAGTACTGTTAACGCTCTCATTTTAGAGTATTGTCGAATTTTAACAGATTAGCACATTGAAGAATTTGGGCATTTACGGAATATGCATAAGAAAACAATCTCATTAATTTTAGACATTATCCAGGTGGCATAGGACTCCTGCTAATTCTTCAAAAGTGTACATGTATTACTGAATGTAAATGTCAAGTGTATTGATTGTATGAATTGTATATCTATGTAGTGTTTAGCGCTTGCTTTAGAGTTGCTTACTCTAGCTAGATAGGGCGCTTTATCAAACGTTGTAAATTGTATTGTATCAACTTCTGTTGGCGGAATTATAATAAAGCGCAATATTCAAAGTAAGTAAGCGCTAAAATAAGACTGCAGCTAAAATATGTGCGATTACAGATCAAAGAATGAATCATTTCTTTAAAACGTATTGTTCTTTAAAAGCCCCATGCCCATAGTTTTCCTAAACGCCATCTGTCTCGGAAACGAACCTCAATTTACCGATGCCGGGACATACCAAAGTCCTTAAAATTGGTAATTGTTATGACATGTTCAGCCATTAAGGAATTGGCAGCAACTGGTTTTCCCGTTGTCAGTACAATGTGACCGGGCGGAATGCTGTGCTGGGTGCCTTCGACCCCCTGTATCAGTGCGTAAGCACTATAAAGTCGGCATCAGATCCTCGCTATTGCAGAGAGGCAATTACACCAATATGCCTTGCCTCCAGCACACAAACATGCATGCATCCGTTCATTATACACATGAAGGTATGTTCTCAAAATATCCTACATGTAGCTGTGAATAGGACGTTTAACCATTTAAAACCAAACCAAACTCACCATTATCTCTAATTATTTTTATATTAGAAGCATACTTGAATTATCCAGGTTCAAAATCCAGCTATAACTTTGAATTCGCAAAAACACATGGCATATAGCCTTACTCATTCACCCCTGAAGACACATTTGAACTCTTCGAATTCAAAGATTGGAATAGTTCATTATGAAATGTCAGGGGTAAATGAGTTAATTAATTCCCTGTGATAAAGGAATGATCTTTGAAGCTACCTACATGTAACAAGTATACAATCTGTCCTCTGGTATAAAGGTTACATTGACGTTGTTCACTTTGAAGGTCAACATGCCATACTAGTTCTTTAAGCCGCAAATTGCACCGTACTTTATGGAGACAGAGGCAGATATATTATTCACTGTCAACATAACGTTGCATTTCAATAAAGTGTGCGTTACATATGCAATTAAGTGACATGACAGGCTTTCACAAGACGAAGAAAAGAGACAACCATTGTCATCAACGCCACTGTAATTTTACTTCATTTTAGACAGGTGTCTAAATGTCATGCTAACTCGGTGCATTGACCTACATTGTTCTACACCTTACAGACTAAGTTACAAGCCTATTCAATTTTGGTTGAATTAGCAGCAGTTTTTCACTAACAAACGATATAATTTAACACATTTTATGTTCCCGAACTAAGTATATTTGTTACTTCTTTAAATCAATTGATTTTTTTGTTAAAATGCTTTTAACGAAATATTTGCTGGATAGTAATTCGCAATAATGAACAGCAATAGTTATATTGTATTTTTTCATTGGTCTTACTTAATAATATTTTGGTATTTGAATATCCTATAATACTCTTCGCTATTTTAAGCTAAATACATATTTCATGAGGAAAAGGTTATTTGACATTTGCTGTCTCGTAAATATATACACGATTGATCAAATATCTTTTTACTGGCAATTATATGATCCATGCATTTAACATATAAGGGGTAATACAATGGGTTATTAAAACTGATTTTCTATATATATAAATAAAAATCGAATCTTAATGGTGCCTAAGATAACAAAGATACTATGTATATCTTGTCTAAAAACACGAAATCGTTCGTTATTTAAGGATTAACTTGAATATTTTGTTCATGTTATGGAGGTATAACACAAAAAACCGGAGTGTACTATAACACAAAAAACGGAGTGTACTCTCATCATAAACCGCTTCGCGGTTTATTTAGAGTACACTCCGTTTTTATGTGTTATATCTCCATAACATGAAAAATATATTCAAGTTATTCCTTATAATTTATAATGGACTCTTTTTTCTTAGAAATTATTGCGCTGCTGTATCAGCCAATCAAAAGCGACGTTACAAACGGCGATGTCATTTTTTTTTTACGTTATGGGCTTTTAACATAACATTTTAAGCCAATAAAAATGCTTGTTACAAGCAAGATAAAACTATATACATGTAACTGTTTTCGCAGACGTTATGAATATTAATATTTTGCTATCTAAAAAGAAAAAAACAATTGATTCCCAGTAATTTAAACCCTTTGATGAATGTGATATTGAAATTTTATTTTTGTTTTATTTTTTAACATTTTTATACTTTCATTTTTTTTAAATATTTAATTAGAAACTGATTGATAAAAAGTGTAAATGCTGTATCCACTACATATAATTATGTACAGCTGTCCTTTCTCCAGGAATAGGTGTAGTTTATCATGATTGATGACTCTCTCTGTTGTTTAGATGATCGCATCTAATCTATCTTCAACATTTAATTTTATTTATTACATAAACTATTCAGTGACCTACTTGTGTCTTCAAATCATATGTAATAAATACAAAAACCAACTACAACGTACGTTATTAAAGGTTTTGATGCAGCATGCTGTCAGAAATATTGAAATCCATTATTAATTTAGCCATAAAATAAAATAAAGATGTCAAAGTGACAACACACAAGTAAGAAAACTGCAAAAATATTCAACAACAGAAAAAAAATAGGTACATTTTGTAACAATTAAATCGAAATTTGTTTCCAAAAGGTCAACTTTTCCTGGTCATTTTATCATCTATGGAGTATTGTTGAGGTGGACATGTGGTTGTATCTACCTGAGAACAATTATATATAATTGGGGAGGAAACCAGAGTACCTGAAAAAAATCTATGTGTGGTCGAGCAGGTGACCCCATAACTCTTCACGTTCAATCGAGGAATCCAACCAAAGCCGCTTTGGTGAAGGCACTTGCGCTATCCACTGCACCACCCGACCACCCGAGAACAATTAACTCTCACGTGACCACAGCATAACCAAGTAGAGTCTTGAAAATGGGATATTTCCTTATACGCAAAAACTCAGAAGAGTGTACTGAAAGAGAACCAGTCATGAAGTCACAAAAAGTAGTCGTCTCTTACAGTCAATCTTTTCAAACAGGTCAATCCTTTCCTCAAGCCTGCAGTGGAAACCGGATCTTGACAATTGAAAGGTAGTAAATAAAATATTGTAGATATTTACTAGTTTGGTTAAAATGATCTATGTAGTTCTGGGACAGAATAACTCAAATTTATAGCAGAAATAAATGGTTACCATCCAGATTGCAGATACGAATTTCAAGATGGATGTAAGTTTCCACAATACACTTAAACTACTTAACATAGATGTAGATTAAAGTTGTCAAAATAAAAAATGAAATAAATACAATTAGAAATAACAAATAAATAAAATGCATTTTTAAACGAACTAATTAATTAGTTAACATAATAAATAAATAGATAAATAAAAAAAATGAAATAAATGAATAAATAAATAAATAAATAATAATCACACCGTCAGTAAACAGTAAAAATCAACTTCTGAACTCAAAAGCCACCCAAAGTACTCCCCGTCGACACATAGGGACGAGATCCGGGTCCAAATTAGATACCAAATGTACCACATCGTCAATGCACAATGAACGCAATCTTCACTCAGTAATCAAGGTCATTATCCGACCTTTAGGTAAACAAGAGGTGTCTTTGTGTTCTAGGTCAACTAAAAGTGCAAGTGAGTTATTGTCACCAAGGTGTGCAAACTGTCCTGTGTTAAGCCCTATCGAAGGACATACTGCTAAACAAATGTATTCATAAATGTCAATATTATGACAAGATGCACCTATGCTTTTGATGGATGCACTTGGGATCCATAATACTTACTGTTGGATGGTGTGATTGTGAAGGTAATTACGTTCTAATCAATACATACATTACATACAATTACAAACGGACATAAAACAGTAGCCGTTAAGTAAAAACATATTTTGAAAAATAATTTGAATTGGCAATAGACACTAACCTGCATTATATATTATTATAACGTATTTATTGATTTGTTTATAAGATCTTAATTATTCATTAAAACAATGTCAAGTCTCATTATGATGACAAGGACACACACGTTAACACGGTTGGCTTTTATAAAACCTTAGAAAAGTATGTAAAAGATTGTAAGATAAAGGACAGAAAAAAAAGATAACGGTCTTATTGTAAGGGTTTGTTGATTTGGTTCGGCTTCCTACTGTATAACGGGAAATTTTCAATGTAGTTAAACTTTCGCCTTTTTCGCTCTCCCTTATGAGGGCGAATTTATTTAAGCAATGAATGTTTTAGCAAATGTGTTATGGTCCTTTAACACACATTGCTGTTCATGACAAACTTAACAAAGCTCAGAAGGGTTTTATGTAAGTTTGTCAGCAGTAAAAATGTGTGTTATAGGACCCAAACAATATTTGTTAAAATATTCATTATTATTATTTACATTTTGATGGAGTAATTATGCTTTATTTAGTTATTTCGAACAGATTTTCAACCGGAAATCAAGTGTTGGCAACAATAAAATTGATGACATCACAATAGAGATTGATGACGTTACAATAGAAATTGATGAATTTACAATAGAGATTGATGACATCACAATAGAGATTGATGACGTTACAATAGAGATTGATGACGTTACAATGAAGATTGATGAATTTATAATAGAGATTGATGACGTTACAATTGTGATTGATGACGTTACAATAGAGATTGATGACGTTACAATAGCAAATGTTGTTAAAGTCCCATTACAACAATTGCCTTCGTAATGCATAACAATGGAAGGATGCAGAGCAAATGTTAATATTATGACAGTAAAATTAATTACATAACATACAATATATAGTAATACCGAGGCGAAATTAACGTTGGGCGAATATGGTATTAATCGGCAAAGGGCGAACATTTTACTTGGCGAAAGTTTCCCGGTATACAGTATTTACAGCTAAGGTCATTTAAAGACGTGCCTCCATGTGTGTAATGTACGCGTGTATGAGTGCAATATGTGCGGCAGCGGGTTTATTGGTTATTTGATCTGATGCCGACTTTAGAGTGCTACTTCATTGAAAGACTTTTTCGCAGGAGCCAAACACAGTAACACATCCGGTCACATTACACTGAGAAGAGGTTGCTATTACTCGTTATGCTAAACGTTGCAGCATATCTATATTGATTACACATATCCATATTACACACAGGGAGACACGTCCTTGAATGACCTTACCTGTCAATAGGATGCTGAACCTTCTAAAACTATACCACACAATTGGACTGTTATCCTTTACTTTATAGAGCCATTGACTCACCCCGCCATAACACTCCTCCGACAAATAAAAAAATACCTTTTATCCTGATGTTTACCCGTAGATTTTCCCCAAAAAAATAATGATTTGAATTATTTGTTATTCATGTGCATTGTAACGTATTACGTGAAAACACTTTGACACTTACTTGGTTTTTCTTATGTTTGTTTAAATATTATTTTTTATTGGTCTATCAGTATTTATTTTTTATCTTAGTTTTTGGTTTCGCTCCATAAAAACAGGCTAAGGGTTGAGAGCCTGAATTACTCACATGATCAAAACCATTAAGCGTCTCAGTCGCAGAATAGAACGTCTTCCAACACCTTTTACGATACATATTTTATTTGAACAACCGTTTTCAAGTTCCACAATTATATTTTACATGTGCTTTTCTGAAGGATATTCTATAATTCAGTGATTGACTCGACTGTAGCTTCTGCAAACTGAATTACAGTAAAATGTGAGAGATCTACCGTAGTTATAATTAACAAAATCTAGGCGAAAATTTGAACATAATCAGTAGTCAAAGCGGAAATGTTTACAGATTTTTCGTTTCGTACAACTGTAGTATGGGATGCTTTTAAGTACAAAAGAAAAACGGATTAAACATGTCAATATATCTTTTTCTTCGTAATTGACATTTTATAAAAGTTTTTGATAAAAAGAAATCAAGCATTAACTTTAATTCACCTGTTTGTTTGTCCTATTAACAGCCATGGTTGTTTAAAGACGAGACAGATTTATTTTGGTAAAGGTAAACCGGAGTACCCAGAAACAAAACACCAACCTGCGGCCCTCGGTCACTGCGATCCCACTTCTGTTTGGTCATTGCATAATAATTTACTTCAGTTTTTCATACACAAATGCAATACACAATTGCATAATCAATATGTACTCTAGCATTTGAAATACATTGGTAGGTAAGCGTGTTTACATCTATGTGTGTTTATAGTTGGCTCAATGATGGATATTCATTAAAAATAGAAGTTAGAGTGTTTATGAAGATGAATGATGTAGTGCACTATATGTCATTATCATCATCTGTTTTTTCTAACGAGTTTAGGTAAATATAGTCGTCGTTTGCATGTAGTTAAATGGGAGATCCTGTTCTTTAAGTTCAGCATCGTCAGCTTAATCAGTTTAGATTTTAAATCAGTGTTGTATAATTTAAAACACTTCAAATACAGGAATGGCGGAAGACTATATAATATCATCATCATAAGGAAAAAAAAGGAAAATATTATTTTTATTATATGAAAAATTACCCAAAAATATGAATTATAATAAAATAAAGAAAATAAAAAAGTTTCCAATACTTTGAACACATAATTCATAGAGCTTTTGTTAAAATTTATTTGATTATCATTAGAGTCTGGAATTTTTCAATCGAAAAAGTACATTTCCTGATTCCTACGTAATAAATCGTCCCCTGCTGTCCCAGATTTTGAATATATATGTATATACATACAACAACAGAAATTCAGCTTTAAAAATGCTTTCATAGGATTAACAGAATTAAAATACCAATAATGTCGGGATATTTATGAAATCTGGCATCTCATATGCAATGATTTCTATGAAATGAACAGATGGGATTTGGGATAACCAAAAATAAAATTGTGTGTGTTATATTTAACCTCTTTAAATTAATAATAATTATTATTTATGCATAAGTTAAAGATGTATATTATACTATTAGACTTGTTGTTTAATCTCTGATACGTTCAGTAATACTTTCTTTACATTTCAGGTTGGTTGTAACGTTCAGGTAAGTAAGTGACAAGTATTCCCCTCGGACACCTATCGTTTTATATTAGACACCCAATATTATACATATTATATTGAAAATATGAACTTATATATATTGATATATTTATATATCGTACTAGTATCTGATCTTATATATCATTGATTTGTATAACTAGGTTAGCTATGGTATAAGAAAAAAAACCTTAAGTATTAGTAGAGACAAACTGTCTCAGTTTAATCTCGTTGTAAGAAATTCTGCAAACTTACGATGGAGATAATTGAGACTATTAAGAAGTTATCCTTTTTGTCGGTATTTCAGGTGAGTCGTACCAGGTAAAATCTTCATTGCTTGCTGGATACTCAAACTTCTCGATAGTTAAGCGCACGTTAAACCGCTCAAACACACAATTAAAAAAAAAAAACTGTGTCCACTTGTATAAAACATCTCAAAGTTGAGGAAATTCTCAAGCAATGTATTGTCTATGGGAATTTCAAGACTTGAGGAAATCTGAAGAGTTGAGATGTTTTATACAAGTGGGGCCAGGAGTAATATCTTTGAGATTTCTTCTCAGAACAAACACCTGATGAGTTTTTCAATAACTATCAAATAGCTTAACAATCACTTTATAAGATGGATACATGCTATGAATCTCCATCACACGAATGTAAATTGTTATATTTTTATAAATGTCATGTTTTGTGGTTGATTTGTTAAAGTTTTTAGTTTTGATATTGTCCTATTCTTATCAGGGATACATCCTGTACATACATATTTCAAGTGCAAATCATTTTATTGCAAGTTTCCAACATGTGTGCCTCACGTTTTAATCACCTGATAATGTGCCTAGGTATGACCATGTGCTACCAGAGTTATTTCCGACACAGTGTGTCATTCATCGGAATGTTACTTCTGTTCCTGTATGAGGTTAAATGGTGAAATTCCATCTGCCCATCTGGTCAATACGTAATTACGATTTTATTGTCATAAAATAAAAACAAATGTGATGTTGTATAAACAATTTTATTACACAGTACACGTATTTAGTGTAGAAAGTAAACAAGCATTTACAACTAGTCGCACGGGTTCGGTTCTATAATAATCTAAATTTTATAATATTTGTTTTCTCCTTTGAAATTAAATAGTAATAAAATGTTTTAATCAACTCTTTCTCATTTTACTGTTGGTATTTTCCTTTGAGAATTTTCTATATTTATTAGAAACTAATTGCGTATAAATCATTAACCTGAGTTAGTTGATATAGTAACATTTTACAAGGGCGGCAACTTATATTAAAAAACAATAATGACAAACATACCTTCCTATAATATAGGAAAAAAAGACCAGGTGTTCCGAAAGGCTAAACGTCTTCTGCCTATCGAACTGGGATAATAACAACAAAACAACAATGAAGGTTTATGCTATTTATAATGCTCATTACTAAACAGATAGCGTTTACATGTTTTTCTGTAATCGATGTATATATATATAGATACTAACTGGCATGATACGACATATTTGCAAGTAAGTCAATTTCGTGTCAAAGAAAATCTGACTTGTCACAGAGATATGTGTTAGAACTGAAATATACTGTGTTGACATTCCTGCTACGACAATTGAGTCGCCATTTCACCAACTCAGAACATACACACTGGCTCATTAAAGCATATACATTATGCCATTTGTAATTGATAGATGGTATCAAAAGTTTATATACTGCGGTTTTATCACAATCTTTAAATATGACAGAAGCATTTTTTACGATATCGATTTGTATTCTTTAGTGCTGACATAAAACTAACTTCAATTGACCAAAGCGTTCAGACAAATTTTGACCATGTATTATGGGGCATTTTTGCAATTGATTGTTTAAAGTAAAATGTGTGCTATTCCTTTGTTTATTTGTTGATGCAAGATCCTGCTCTGTGTGAATATTCAACAACATTGTTTTTGTGTGTATATATGTTTTCTTTCCTCTCGGAAAAAAAAATAAAAAAAAATTTTGTTTTATGTAAATCATAACGATAAATGTACTTTTCCTCTTTTTAAAGGCTAGTGTGAACAAAATAGAAAAAAACAATGCTTCATTTCATGAACTTGTATAACACAGTTAGTTTTCTTTTCATACGTATGTTGTGAATTTAAAGCATTTATATTATTTGTATTTTTCCACACGACATAGTGACCCATATGTTTGATATTTGTACACTGCTGTAAATGTGTGAATAAAATGTAACATGACTGTATGGTATACAGAGATTTACCCCGTCACATCTGGTCAGTTGTTTGATATTTTTACACTGCTGTACATGTGTGAATAAAATGTAACATGACTGTATGGTATATAGTGACTTTTCCCCGGCACATCTGGTCAAATGAGTAGTATTTATTTTGTCAGAGTAGTAAATAGGATACACATACATATATAAAGGTCGAAAAGAAAAATAGAATAAAAGAAAATGTATACTGTATTTCAAACCGCCAATCGACAAAAACGCAAGATCTTAACTAGGCGTTGAGGTTATAAGGACATACCCCCTTGTAATGGAATACAGTTAATTATAACTTAATTATTAATTATCGTAACACACACACACACAGGTGTTTCCACTTTTAAGAATGCATTACACTACATCCTACAGCGGTTCCGTCCTTCTAGGACTCATTGGTGATGCTAAGGGCCAAAAGGTTGAAAATCCAAGTAGTCTAAACTACTGATGAAACAGAGAGGCAGTTATGAATTAAAAAAGAAAAAGAAAAAAACGTTATTAATTTCAAACTAACTAATAGGTAAAGTGTGTGTATTATGAAAAATGCCACTACTCAAAAGAGATAATTGTGTTAAATAGGACACTCTAATTAAAAGTGAGACATAATTGTCGCATACACATGTCTGTTTTCACTTTTAAAAGTAGATGTCTTAGGCACATAGCAATGTAAGAAAGGAAATATCTTCAAACAGATGGTTTCTCAAGACATTAAGTTTTTAATAATTATACTGTGTCTAATTATGAGTTTTGAAACATAATTACTATTGATTAATAATGATATGTACACACTTAAAATGAAGGTAAATTGAACAAAGTACACATAGCGCCAATAATGAAGGGTATCATCTAAACAGGAAATGTCATTATCCATTATAGTAGCACTGACAAAACACCAAAAACAAAACAAACAAAAAAACCGAAAACATTAGTGTAGAATTTCTAGTCAAAATACCTCCTCTGAACACCTGTCTGTCATATTGTGATGGAAAGTTGATATTTGTATAAACTTGTTTGGTAAATAAGGCGTTTTGAAAGCGTAAACATTCGGAGAACTCACAGAACGATACAGATATATGATAATTCTCACGGTTCTGTTTATTGTTCTGAAATATAAACAAACATCACGCGGGAATGTTTACATCACATGTCATCTCCTATAATACAGAGGTAGTTCTAAAACATTCATGGTGCTGGATTAACGAAACCATTACTGAAAAAACAAAGGTAAATATGTGTATACGAATGGAAATAATAAGTACTGATTGGTGCTTTCTGTCCCTGGCGCTCATCAAACGCAAGCTTAAGAAACAGTCTGCTTCGGATTCCCATTTAAATTCCAAATGATGATGATTTGATAAAAACATATTGAAAATAAACAAAATTGGCCACTGCTTTATGAATCAATAACAATATGCAGCTACACTCATTTATTTTAAATCACACTTAATAAGGAATTTAAAAAGTCTTTAAACTTTGGTAGGTCATGCCCTAGTGTGTTGACGCTGTGGTATACTATGCCCTAGTGTGCTGATGCTGTGGTATATATTGCCCTAATGTGGTGACGCTGTGGAAACTTATGCCCTAGTGTGTTGATGCTGTGGTATATTATGTCCTAGTGTGTTGACGCTGTGATATATTATGTCCTAGTGTGTTGACGCTGTGGACAATTATGCCCTAGTGTGTTGATACTGTGGTATATTATGTCCTAATGTGTTGACGTAGTGGTATATTATGTCCTAGTGTGTTGACGCTGTGGACAATTATGCCCTAGTGTGTTGACGCTGTGGAAAATTATACCCTTGTGTGTTGATGTTGTATTATATTTTGCCCTAATGTGTTGACGCTGTGGACAATTATGTCCTAGTGTGTTGACGTTGTGGTATATTATGTCCTAATGTGTTGACGTAGTGGTATATTATGTCCTAGTGTGTTGACGTTGTGGTATATTATGTCCTAGTGTGTTGATGCTGTGGACAATTATGTCCTAGTGTGTTGATACTGTGGCATATTATGTCCTAGTGTGTTGATGCTGTGGACAATTATGCCCTAGTGTGTTGATGCTGTGGACAATTATGCCCTAGTGTGTTGACGCTGTGGACAATTATGCCCTAGTGTGTTGATACTGTGGTATATGATGTCCTAGTGTGTTGATGCTGTGGACAATTATGCCCTAGTGTGTTGATGCTGTGGTATATGATGCCCTAGTGTGTTGACGCAGTGGGATATTATGCCCTAGTGTGTTGATGCTGTGGACAATTATGCCCTAGTGTGTTGATGCTGTGGTACATTATGCCCTAGTGTGTTGATCCTGTGGTATATGATGTCCTAGTGTGTTGATGCTGTGGACAATTATGTCCTAGTGTGTTGACGTTGTGGTATATTATGTCCTAATGTGTTGACGTAGTGGTATATTATGTCCTAGTGTGTTGACGTTGTGGTATATTATGTCCTAATGTGTTGACGTAGTGGTATATTATGTCCTAGTGTGTTGATACTGTGGCATATTATGTCCTAGTGTGTTGACGCTTTGGACAATTATGCCCTAGTGTGTTGACGCAGTGGTATATTATGCCCTAGTGTGGTGATGCTGTGGCATATAATGCCCTAGTGAGGTGACGCTGTGGAAAATTATGCCCTTGTGTGTTGATGTTGTATTATATTATGCCCTAATGTGTTGACGCTATGATATATACTACCCTGTGTGTTGACGCTGCGGTATACAATACCCAGTGTGTTGACGCTGTGGTATATATTTTGTCCTTGTGTGTTGACTTGCTGTGATATATGTTTTGTCTCTGTATGCTGACGCTGTGGTACATATTTTGTCCTTGTGTGTTGACTTGCTGTGTTATATATTTGGCCTCTGTATGCTGACGCTGTGGTATATATTTTGTCCTTTTGTGTTGACTTGCTGTGGTATATATTTTGTCTCTGTGTGCTGACGCTGTGGTGTATATTTTGTCCTTGTGTGTTGACTTTCTGTGATAGATATTTTGTCTGTGTATGCTGACGCTGTGGTATATATTTTGTCTTTGTGAATTGACTTGCTGTGATATATGTTTTGTCTCTGTATGCTGACGCTGTGGTATATATTATGTCATTGTGTGTTGACTTGCTGTGATATATATATTGTCTCTGTATGCTGACGCTGTGGTACATATTTTGTCCTTGTCTGTTGACTTGCTGTGTTATAGAATTGGCCTCTGTATGCTGACGCTGTGGTATATATTTTGTCTTTGTGAATTGACTTGCTGTGATATATGTTTTGTCTCTGTATGCTGACGCTGTGGTACATATTTTGTCCTTGTGTGTTGACTTGCTGTGATATATATATTGTCTCTGTATGCTGACGCTGTGGTATATATTTTGTCCTTGTTTATAGACGTGTTGTGATATATATTTTGTCTCTGTATGCTGACGCTGTGGTATATATTTTGTCCTTTTGTGTTGACTTGCTGTGGTATATATTTTGTCTCTGTGTGCTGACGCTGTGGTGTATATTTTGTCCTTGTGTGTTGACTTTCTGTGATAGATATTTTGTCTCTGTATGCCGACGCTGTGGTATATATTTTGTCTTTGTGTATTGACTTGCTGTGATATATGTTTTGTCTCTGTATGCTGACGTTGTGGTATATATTTTGTCTGTGTGAAGACGCTGTGGTACATTTTTTGTCTCTGTGCTGACGCTGTGGTTTATATTTTGTCCTTGTGTGTTGACTTGCTGTGATATATATTTTGTCTCTGTATGCTGACGCTAGGTATATATTTTGTTTCTGTGTGCTGTCACTTTGGTATATATTTTGTTTTCTTCTTTTGACGGTGTGATATATGTTTTCGTTGTGTTAACGCTGTAGTATGTATTTTGCCTCAGTTTGCTGACGCTGTGGTATATATTTTGTTTCTGTGTGCTGTCACTTTGGTATATATTTTGTTTTCTTCTTTTGACGGTGTGATATATGTTTTCGTTGTGTTAACGCTGTAGTATGTATTTTGCCTCTTTGTGCTGACGCTGTGGTATATATTTTGTATCTGTGTGCTGACGCTGTGGTATATGTTTTGTCCCTTTGTAATGACGCTGTGGTATATTTTTTGTCTCTGTGTGTTGATGCTATGGTATATATTTTCATTTGACTGATTTGTTATTTATGGTTAATTCTTTGGCAATCCTCAAACTTTTGTTCAATTTTGAAAAAAATCTAAATCATAATTGCTTTTTTCCGATTTCTGTTAAGCAGTCTTGAAAATACACAAAGACATGAATAGAGTAGAAAATTAAGCATTAGGAAAGTTAGCACAACAAGTTAAGATTCGTGTTTTTAAGATATAAATAAGTATATTCATAATACTTTGCTGATAGTGACCAAGCTCAATAAAAGCTGCTGGTTTGTTTACAGGTGTAATACTAAGTGGTAATGTATAAAGCGTTTGTTTCTACATTTTGTATTGGATCATGTTTAACATGAAAAATTGATATTATTTTATGATAACATTATCTTAGATATAAAATGCTTTGTCACGCCGTCCTTCTTTTTCACCCTCTCTGAAACACTCTTTCCCTTTACGATGAACGATAGCTCTTGTTTTTATCATGTCAACTTCTACCTCTTGTCATAAACACTTTTCCTTAACAGGCTATATTCAAAAATATAAAACGTTTACATTTGTGATATTTTGACTCGGCATCATTGTACGGTTTGAAATGTTGCAAAAAAATAATCGAACAATGTTAATTTTACAAAAGCATGCTCTACAACATAAATTATTTAAATGTGTGTTTAATTACAAGCGTATGCTTTACAACTTAGTAAGCTAACAATGCTAGCACAACAGGTCAGTTCCTAGCTGTACCTGCTGTTCGGCACGTAGGCACAAACATACTATAGGTGAGACCTCGAGGAAAATTCAATTCAGTAAAACTACCTATCCGAGATGGATGTTAAATGCTTGTTACAATTTTAATAAGTACATTGGATATGTTTTCACCGAGACAAAATGGATTTTTTTTACGTGATATAAGTGTCGCATGAAATAAGGAATGTATAAACAAGCCTGGGAAGCTTTGTCTCCTACCATTGAGATGTATGTTCACAGACTTGAAAATGAGGATACTGTTATTCATGGATATTTTATTGTATGGATTCTGGAGGATTTCTTCTTTAATATAATTTGATCTGGTAACTGGTATTTTTTTGTTGTTTGTCATATTGTAAGCATATCATATCATATGTATATATATATACAACGTACACGTATGATCAATGGTGTTGTATTGTTTGTTACAGAGTAATAGTCTTGAGATTCAAAGATGTTTTCTATACTGTGCATTTCTTATTTTTCACGAAGGTATTTTTTTTCTCTGTATTTAAATATTTAAAAAAATGAGCGAAAACAGGAGCTTTATGAATATAAGAGTCTTTTATGTGCAGGGGTGTAGGATAGGGAAATGTTACCCGAGGATTTTTCAAATTTGGTAAAATCCGAGGCTTTGCCGAGGGTTTTGCCAAATTTTGAAATCCCGAGGGTGGAATTTCCCTATCCTACACCTTTGGGCATGAACAAGTATTTTTCCCCTGAGCTATTTTGACAAAAAAGAATTCGTCAGCGAGATTTAGCATACCTCATATTTGCTAACAAAGTTGCATAGGAAAAAATAATCTCATCTTTCTTACGTGTACGGTAAATATCGTAAAAGGTTTTAATTTCATCACGTTGCCTTTTCTGCATTGCGGCATCGGTGTTTTTCAAATTCGTGACGTCGCGTCATTGTTGAACCATTGTGACGTCACGCCGATGTAAGATAGACTCAGCAAGCATGTTTATCTTACATGGCATGCAAATTTCTCTTATATCTGGTCATGTAAGATAACGCTGGCCATGTAAGATAGCCATGCTTGCTGAGTATATCTTACATAGGCGTGACGTCACAATGGCTCAACAATTACATGATGTCAATAACTTGGAAAAAACACCGATGCCGCAATGCGATGAGATTATTTTTCTGAGCAAACCCTGTTTGCAAACATGGCGTATGCTTAATCTTGCTGACGAATTAGTTTTCGTCAAAAAAGCTCAGGGAAAAAATGATATTTTTAAAATGTTAGCAAGTCCAAAAGCATTCCAATGGTGCTTATCGCAGATCGAACCCATGCTTATTTGACAGGTAAAAACTTTAACCAATACAAGATTCATACAAGTTATAGCTCCATATATTCTTTTACATTTGTAACAGGAAAGAGAATAGCGTGCTTATTCCACCGGGGATCGAACCCTCGATCTCCAGGTTCCTAGTCGGACGCTCTACCACTGAGCTAAAGGGAGATTAAAGGGAGATTCCCTTTAGCTGGAAGCTGGAAGGGGACCGTAGTCCTGTGTACAATTAAAACCTGCCACATTTCAGCGGATGTGGTGAAAGGGGAAGAAAGGGGGGGGGGGGGCATTATTTTTATTTATAAGATTGTACACATTTAAAACAATTTTACAACAATTTTTCTACACCCGTTGTTTCAGTATATATCTATACATTGATTGGTGATATCATATTACAACAAGTAGCTGTCAAAAAAATAACAAGGTTTTCTGGGGATTGACTAGTACTCGAAGATATCTGTGATCAAGTGAACCTAAATTAAACCTAGTATTCTTGACTCTGTCGTGAAGACACTGCATGTATGCACTCTTTGCAGAGACAACAGTATTTGTCCATCTTATCTCACATTCTCCGCCTCCCTTTCGATCATACCGAGAAATGACACATGATGCTATTTAAGTCCGTAATCATACTGTTGTTACTGTTTGGATGGTTCGCTTTTTCAACCGAAGCCTGCTTTCTGGCCACCGTCAAGACTCCATCTTAGAACCATACCCACCTCACCCTTTCTTACTAAGGAGACTGTCGCGAGACATCCATGCATCAAGTTGGTTCTCTTTCACAGGCATTGGTTTCTGTAAATAATATTGGTTATTGTCAGAGTAATTCATATGAGTATGGTGTGACTTCTTTTTGTCAGGACGATTTTTATTGAAAGAAAAAAAAAGCCCGTGTTCTCTTTGCACGTTTTGATGATAACGCCATTTATTTTAGAATACATCTTGGAATGCTAGGAACGCCGGTGCCAAACTGCACGTTTTTCGAATAACATCACGCAGCTTTCCAACAACAACATAGGAACTACACTGAATACTTAAATATAAATACTTAGCTAAGTAATCACTAAGTAAATATTTAATTCGTTTATGAAAAAGTTTTTACTGAAGTTATATTCAATTGAGTAAAAACTTATTTTTGTTTATGAATATTGGCCCTGGTGCCTAACTCGGTAATATCTCATTTAAGGTAGTAGCGATGAAATTTTGCCAAAGCTCAAGAGACATTGTGGTCCGTTTCCCGGACAAAACAATCCAAACACTTTAAAATTGTTGTAACTCCCTGCTAAACGTTCTGGACACGTATTGGACGCTTTTTACTAACAATATATAGTCATAAATTCTTTTAATTTATACAAAAAATGTCATCAGAGCTAAACTTAAACAAGCATCGCTTTGTTCTAGCAGTACAAAAAAGCTAACGAGATCGATATAACAAAATCTTATTATAATGTTTTATATAACTTAAGGACAAACCTCATCTATGTATGTTGTGCGATTGACGTCATAGATATGTCACAGACTTATTACGTGATTTCGTTTGGTTATCAATCATTAATATTTTTTCTTGCACGCTAATTACTATATCCACCATTGATAAACACCAGATACATTAGCATTTTTGATGTATCCGTGCATCATAAATAATTATGTTGTCATATTTAATTATCGTGGTAACGACTTACTCACTAGACGATCAAAGTGAAAATATGTCAAGTTCTGTCTATACAAATATAGGAAAGCGACAACAATTAATCAATATATCAAAATAACAACGATGTATTCTTGACAGATTTAGGAAAATATGACTTAATGAAGCAAATGAGGCGTATTTATCAATCACGACTTAGGTCACGTAGTGTTTGTGGGTTGTTCGAGAACGCAACATTTGGTTCAAGTGTCAAACTCGTCAATATGTTTTCATAATAATTATTACTTAAGGTTAATGATATGTTACAAATGGAAGTCAAAAGGAATAATCAGTATGCTGAATGACCTCCAAATATCAATACTAATTTAACGATGACATTAAAAGTGCAATACGGTTACTTCTGATAGTAAACAAATATTAGTTCATATTACAAAGGGTGATAGACATTTCAACGAAATCCATGATAGCGACCTATAAATGGCACATTCTTTATGAAAAGAATGAAATTCCCTCTAGTGCAAAGCTGGAGGGTAACTGTAATCCTTTAAATAATATGATTTTTAAATTATTAATGGAAACATTGTGTTTAAGTTTGTCTTTCCTCTATCATAGAAATAATGATATTCCATGCTTGCTCTTAAATACCGAATCAACTGACACATGTTAACACCGTCGGTTTGCGAAGCATTGATGATACAAACAAGAAAGGGAACATTCTTAATATATATAAACACACGAAATACCATGCTTATCGTATAGCTTTGTAGTAAGCTGTCCATGTAGCCAATGCAAGTGACGAGCGAAGACGGCCAACATTGAGGAGTCTGTCGTGTTCTTGATTTAAAATTCTGGAGGGTTAATATGATCGATGTAGTAAATACACTTATTGTGTTTTTGAAAGGGAAATTGAAGGACTTGGCAAGTTGTGTTGTTACTAGACCTGATAAGGTCTTCAATATTTTAAGCCGCCTTTGGAAACAAAAACAAAAGTCGGCCAGAAAAGGGACACAGTCTGTACCCCAGGAATGCCTACAGTCAGCTGGAAAACCTTCCACAAGAACTGAATATAGATATTTTAAACCAAGAAATCAATCATCCTCACGATTTCTTTAAGTATATGCATTTTGTTCTTTTGTCGCTCCTTTACACAAATATATTCCAAAATAGTTTAATACAATATGTTTGTATCGCCGTTCGCTTTTTTTCTGGAAACGATTGTTGTCATAATAGGAGAACGAAGGCGTTCGCATATCATCATATTAACGAAGCACCTGTCTTAATGATCACAATTCAGTCCTGGCTATCCTTATAGGGACCACGGAACCAAATCAAAAATAGATTGTGGGATTTTCCCTTTTGGGCAGAAGATTTGATAGGAAGGTGAATGCCTCGGGGCCTGCTGGTTGGATATTTAGGTGGCAGAAGTTTCAAGTTTTGTGTGGGTTGAGCAATATATATAGATGTAATATGCTTAAAAAAAATATTTAAAGAAATCTGCTTTTGTCTGGGTGAGTTTATAAAGTGTGTACATTGTTGCAAATTTTGGTCGATTTTTGGTGCCGAATTCAATACAAGATGGCGGCCCCCATATAAAGAAAAGTTCAAATGGGCAGAATTTTTAAATATTTTATCTACAGTTGTGTGAGATGATATTCTTCAAAATGAGGGTAGGTAAACCAGTGTGGATAACCCCATTTAACCAGGACAGTGGTAAACGTTAACACTATCGTCTATGGAAAATCATTTGGTTCTGCGGTCCCTAAAGTATGTCATTTTTATATCAACAGATACATGTATGTAACTTGTCAAGTAAAAAAAACAATGCTCACATGAAGTACGACACATTCCAAACTAATGAATACTATCAATTGTGTAGTCCAGACATCATATATCGATCTTAATTTGGGTATTTCACTGATAAAACACTGTTAGAAGTTGTTTCAAATTAATATGCATAACGAGTTAACGGCTCAATGGCACAATGAAATGAGGGGCCATAAAGGTGAAATAGTAAATAGTTGGCGTGTTATGATATACACAAACAAATGAAGAAAAGGCCGAAGAATAAAAATAAATAAAAACTAGAGTAGGTTTTAATGGCAAGATGTGATTTCTTTGCAAGCCAAGTAACGACAATGTCTTGGTAGAAGGACCACTAAGTGATAATTTTGAAATTGGTATCTTATCGAATACTTTCGATACGGAAGCGCAAGGCTCAATACAAAGCCATTCATAGTCCAACTTGCCATGTTTATATAATACATCCCAAAACAAAATAAGACGGCTTTGAAATAAGGTTAGGATTCCTTGCTGTCAAACTTATCTAAACAATAAGACTTTTTTTGAAACTATGCTGGCCTTTAGAATATGCATTGAATTCAAGGTACGAGCGACATGTTTCTTCCTGTCGTCCTCAACATGGTTTACAGGTAACACTCATATCAAATGAATGCTTCGTTCTAAATGACTTAGAAAATAAGACGGCCTTCAAAAGAGGCCGACTCAGAAAATAAGCCTGGGATTCCTTATTAAAAATGGAAATAAGACGTGGCTTAACTAGTTTAGGGTCTATGATGCTATACTCGAATGAGCCGTAAAGCTCAACAAAAGAAACGCATTTGAACTGTATAACATTGTTAACCTAAAGCTTTAACGAGAAATATCTAGAGGGCACTAAAAATAATAATTCAGATAAAAATGGTACAAAACAGAGGTCCCATATATCAAAACTGGCCTCAACGGTGCCTCATTCAGGAAAGTATAGAGAAAAACATGAATTATTGGACAACAAACACACTATTTAAGTGTTGCATTCAATGGAACTGATCAGTTTCGGTATCTCAGATATGCCATCGGGTCTGGTCTTCTACCATCAGGAATGGAACAGTACAGACACAAGCAAAATCGTGAATCGTCATGCTGTTTGTACATATTATGAAACATTGTAATAAACCTCTCCAGATAAATAAACTTTTATTCACACAGCTAAATGTATAAGGGTAATGCATGCATGAGTGCTGCTTTATCCGATTAAAGAATCATTCTGAAAATTGTTTTTCGGTATATTCTGTGTTAATATCCTGTCTGTTTAGATATGCTACGTGATTACCAACAAAATATATTAACAATGAATGCCTTAGTTTAGATTACCAGGAAGTAGTTAGGACAATCCTCAATATTTGCTCTCTGATATACAAGCTTTATTATTTGATTGGTACATGGTATATGTGTAGTTCGTGAATAAGTGAATATGTGTTAAAGTGTGGAGAATATTGATTATGTGTTTAAATACACACACACTTTCTTACATATTCACATCCACAGTGAACTTGCGTGCTTGCTTAAAAACTAACCATAGCATTCAAAATCAATTCCCTCCAATACCACACTCTCTGACATTAACCAAAACAACACCAAAATAATAATGCAATTATTTATTGTATGGAGCGCATAATCGCCGACAATATTTACACATTAAACTTGCTCAAATTTCCCACATTTCCGTACCTACATCATGAATTCACTTAAAACAATTCCATCAATCTAATCAATCTATTACAAAATTCAAAAACTCTTATAAAGAAGGTGTTCATTTCTCAATGAAAAACAAAAAAAAAAACATGTGTACTGTCGGTGCGACTATCGCTGAATGACCCGACAGTCCCATACTGCACACCCAGCACGTGCGATACCCTACTTCAACGCCCTCTATCAGAAGGTATGCCACTGAATGGAAAACAATTTTCCGAAAATTATATTATTCGCTATATGCACGTTTACCTATCCGGTATCGGGAATACTATACACACTGCATTAATGTGTTGACAGTAAGCAGTGACTCACCCATCCTTGGCCAGGTGTAAATAAACATATCGAGTGTTGCACAGATACTGTAGTGGTTGGATCATACACCAGCGGAACCGATTTTCTGCTTTATGTAAACAAATACAAAATTAACCTATCTGTGAAAAGTCGTCAAAATATTTGTGGACAGTCACGATGTTTGTGTAAATATGCAAATGCCATGTCAACAAATGTATATGAAAGTCGTCAAAATGTAATAAGGATTTTCATTTTGTTGTTTTCCTTATCCACTCGTCGGTTCGGTGGTTTCCTCAGGTACCTCTGGTACATGTATACCCAATGCCAAACAAATGTGAAAAGGATGTGTCATAGCGATAAGGCATTTTAAGGATCCCTGTCCCAGTTCAGGCAAAACGCTGAAAGATTCCACGATGTTTGTTTTTGTATATACATTTGTACAGTACCCTCCCCTTCGTTTTGAATATAAATGTAGCACTTTTGGGTCAAGGTTCTTCTGATGGCAATGTAGCACATTTACATAAATCGACAGCTCATCAATCTGAAGCCCAGAGTTCGAATCTTGTTCAAGCACCACTGAATATTACTTTATCAATTATAGTCATGCTGGGGAAATAGTTTGTTATTAATGGCAGTGGTATGGATGTCCTTAAAACATGTTTTGTTAAGTTTCATCTGTGCACACCTTTAGCAGATGATTGCAGCTTTTGGGGGGTTGCAGAAGTTTTAACAATAAAGTAATAGTGATATGACCATCACAATCTGTCTAAGTGCACTATTTACATCCGGGAATAGTCATAAATATATCGTGGTGACCAGTCACGATTTTTGTGTAAACATACAAGTATTAACAAAACAAATGTATCTCCAAATGAATACAGTACGAAAAGTTGTTTCAATCAATTTCTATACTATATTAGTAAATAAACAGTATGCTTACAGTCACTTACAGCTTATGTGTTAAAAAAACACCGATTTCACACTCTGATAAGATCGTCACGAGGGGTCAAGTTAACGTGATCTCTGAACATGTGATTGTGTGTGTGTATGTGTGTGTGTGTGTGTGTGTGTGTGTGTGTGTGTGTGTGTGTGTGTGTGTGTGTGTGTGTGTGTTTATTCAGTGAAAAGACATTGAACGAAAAAGCAAACCAATAATTGAAGTCACATGAGCGTTGTTTCAAAGTCAAACACAAAGTCTTGCGACGCAGGTTGCAAAGAATCATACCTACATAAAAAATGGCGCAAAAACAAAAACACATTCACAAATAGTAAACATAACACAGCTTGTTCATTTGGTAGGTTCACATGATTCACGGGCAAAGTAAATATAACCAAACCTGTATAGATATAGTACAACCTTATGTTCGTCATAGTTATACAACGCATTACTATTGTCAAGGGAAGGGTCATGCACCAACGTCCACTGACCGCTTCGTCCAGCGCGTTACTATAATTTAATAACTATTACTGTTTCACTTACCATTTAGCAGTATGTATCTATACTGGCTAGGAACACTGTCATAAACATAAATAATTACTGTGAGACGTGCCATAAAAAACTGATCACGGAAACTAGGAACGAGCGCCTTATTCAGTTTAAGGATGCCTCTCTCCTTGCAGGAAAAAACACTAGCCATACCACTGTAGCACGATTGCGCAAAAACATACCTTCGTTGACAAGGAAGTTTAGTTAGTAAGAGCTACTCTATTACAATTCGAGGCCAATGGTTCAAATTCTGAATTTTACACAGAACACTGTCATTCCTTATATTTTGTGTATTTAATCTTGTAGTTTCTTTCCAAAAATGATTGATGGAAAACAACAAGCGAATACAGAAATGTTAACAAAACCATAGTTTAAATTCAAAATCGGTGCAACTATGGCAAAATATCAAAATATGAAAGATTTACATAGAGACCTTTTAAAAGTGCAAGAAGAATAAGACCAGGAGTTTCGAAAGGATGAGCGTCTGCTACTCTTTTGGCGACACTTACCATGTAAATCTAGGTCAAAACCTAGTAATGTCATGTCCTCACATCGAGAACTCAGGTACTGACAACAAAACCATAAGGCACACTAATGAGAATCAAACACATAGATAGCATATTTCCCTACGATATTATGTTCATAAAACATGTTAAAAGTCTTCAACAACCTCCATTTTTGGAAATTCGGTGTTGGAAGTTTGTCCGTCAGTAGTCAATATTTATCTAATTATACTGCGGGGAAAACAGTTTTCAATTATATAATTATTGTTTTGGCAATGGTACAACGATCCTTAAGATTGCCCCTTTATTGACTTACTCGACCTATATTGTGAACAATACAATTACAAATACAACCTTTGTACACTGAGAAAGTAAGCACGTAAATGGCCATGTTGGATTTGACGTCATACAGGTCACTTGGTCACGCTTTTTACTTATTTATGGTATGTGAGTTATATTTGGTTCTGGGCAAAAGTTTTCTCAGTCATACATTTTTAAACATAGCATAATATAAAGTAAGCTTGTCTCATATTTGTCGTAATATGTATACAGACAGATGCGCTTACTTAAACAAGCAGACGACATTCACTTTAATTCGAGGTTCTTATATACCGCGTTATCACAACCTTGTTCGTAGGTCGTCGCAAAGCGGTTCACAAATTTGTATCCGTGGTAATAGGGCCTTTGCAACCAGCCAAAACCTTTCTCAACTCCCTGGGGAGCATACAGCCGGTGCTGCCATTTCGGTGCTCACAACTAGCATTCAACTATTCTAGCACTGCCCATCCACGTACTCATTTACAGTTGAGTAGACTGGAACAAGTGGAGTTAAGTATCTTGATCAAGGATACAAGATAGTACCGTGACATGACTCGAACCTGCAATCCTTCGGTCACGAGCCCGGCGTCCTACCACTAGACTATCGCAAAGGTACCCTGGTAAACCACATGTTTTAAATTTTACCTGCTTAGCTGCTACTGTGTTTACCTAAAGACCGGTGCGTATTCCTAGAATGACGGAATAATACGACCAATAGAATGTTTTTTAATGGGTTAGATAAATAAAGGTCCTTCTGAATAAGTTAAGTGAACCTAATCCAACAACATAGCTTAACTTGAGCAAGTATTTGGCTGAAGTACACACTGCATACTACACAACTAAATGCCTTTAGTTACTTACTTACTATCAATAGTTCGTTGATATGTTATGTTAAAAAAGAATCATTTAACTTCTGCTATTCCTCTATTGCTGAAGTTTTCCAGATTCAATCGTATAGCCTTTAACAAATACATAACACAAAAAGTGTTGACGTCGAAAACTGCAATGTTTTGCGTGGTATTTGTAATTCTAATTTCGGATTGGTTATTGAGTTGCTCGATGGAAAAATTATTGAGAATATATTATGCTTTGTACAAATTTATAACTATCTCTTCTTCAAATATTAAGAAATATTTATTATCTGTAAACTAAAAGGTGACTTTTTGAAATATAAAGGATAAAAATTATTTATTTTTGAATTACGATATACAATCATATTTAAATATAAAAAGAATATACATGTATAAAAAAAGATATATATTTAATTGTGAACCATTTTGCGCATAAACCGCTTAGCGGACATATGGATAATGCATGCAGTTATATATACATGTGCCGTATAACCCTGCTTATTTCTTAATTGAATTAAATATTCGGAATCATTAAAGAATTTTATTTTAGACGGAAATAAATATTCTAAATAACTAAAAGAAAATCATAAAAGCAATATTTTTTAATGCATTTCTCCTTCAGTTATTTTAAACTTATGTAGGCATATCTAAAAAATAAAAAATAAAATAAAACCATTTCTGCGTGGTATTGTTCAACTATTTATTTTAATGTTCCTGAAACTGAAATTTCTTAGATAAATAATTCTGCGACTATACCAACCTAATGCACTTGGTACAACATATGTGGTCCAGTTATGACAAGGTGAATTTGTTGTTTAGGGTCGTGGTTGGGTTGAGGTATTTCTTGTCATTATTAGCCATAATAGGGTCTCCATTCTGACAGGCATGAGATGTTACCTGTCATTCAAAGAAGTCTGCGGGCATGTAGTCACCACACGTTTGCGGTGTTGTCATCGTGTTAAGGATAGGCGCGGATAGTTGACTTCAAAAGTAAATATCGACGCACTGGGTTGATATCATGCATCATTCTTGTCAATAATCACTTTCAATACTGTGACGTAGAAGAAATTAGAGCAATTAGTTTGCTTTACTTTGTGACCTTTTAGCAGATAGGTACAGTTAAGGACGGTGTTGGCAGATGATAGGGACAATCTAGGGCCAACCTTATTTTTTTTATTTTTTTTTTATTTTTAAATGTCGTTACCTGGACAGGTAGCATAGCACCTTTTACAGTTATAATACTCTAACAAAGGAATAACCAGGGGTACCATGGGACACAGTCAAAGAAAGAGAAAAGTTACAGCCATTTGGACAGCACACTAAGTAATAAATGCAGATCATATTGGGTCGCACCTTAGGCCAACAATAAGTGCATAAATGGTTACAAGGTAGACCCACAGTAAGGCCATATGGAGTCACAAGGTAGACCCACAGTAAGGCCATATGGAGTCTCAAGGTAGACCCACAGTAAGGTCATATGGAGCCACAAGGTGGACCCACAGTAAGGTCATATGGAGTCACAAGGTAGACCCACAGTAAGGTCACATGGAGCCACAAAGTAGACCCACAGTAAGGTCATATGAGGCCACAAGGTAGACCCACAGTTAGGTCATATGGAGCCACAAGGTAGACCCACAGTAAGGTCATATGTAGTCACAAGGTAGACCCATAGTAAGGTCATATGGAGTCACAAGGTAGACCCACAGTTAGGTCATATGGAGCCACAAGGTAGACCCACAGTAAGGCCAGATGGAGTCACAAGGTAGACCCACAGTAAGGTCATATGGAGTCACAAGGTAGATCCACAGTAAGGTCATATGGAGTCACAAGGTAGATTCACAGTAAGGTCATATGGAGTCACAAGTTAGACCCACAGTAAGGTCATATGGAGTCACAATGTAGACCCACAGTAAGGTCAATTGGAGCACCAAGGTAGACCCACAGTAAGGTCATATAGAGCCACAAGGTAGATCCACAGTAAGGTTATATGGAGTCACAAAGTAGACCCACAGTAAGGTCATATTGAGTCACAAGGTAGACCCACAGAAGGTCATATGGAGTCACAAGGAAGATCCACAGTAAGGTCATATGGAGCCACAAGGTAGATCCACAGTAAGGTTATATGGAGTCACAAGGTAGACCCTCAGTAAGGTCATATGGAGCCACAGGGTAGACTCACAGTAAGGTCATATTGAGTCACAAGGTAGACCCCCAGAAGGTCATATGGAGTCACAAGTTAGACCCACAGTAAGGTCATATGGAGTCACAAGGTAGACCCACAGTAAGGTCATATGGATTCACAAGGTAGACCCATAGTAAGGTCATATAGAGCCACAAGGTAGAGCCACAGTAAGGTCATATGTAGTCACAAGGTAGACCCATAGTAAGGTCATATGGAGTCACAAGGTAGACCCACAGAAAGGTCATATGGAGCCACAAGGTAGACCCACAGTAAGGTCATATGGAGTCACAAGGTAGATCCACAGTAAGGTCATATGGAGTCACAAGGTAGACCCACAGTAAGGTCATATGGAGTCACAAGGTAGACCCACAGTAAGGTCATATGGAGCCACAAGGTAGACCCACAGTAAGGTCATATAGAGCCACAAGGTAGATCCACAGTAAGGTCATATGGAGTCACAAAGTAGACCCACAGTTAGGTCATATTGAGTCACAAGGTAGACCCACAGAAGGTCATATGGAGTCACAAGGTAAACCCACAGTAAGGTCATATGGAGCCACAAGGTAGACCCACAGTAAGGCCAGATGGAGTCACAAGGTAGACCCACAGTAAGGTCATATGGAGCCACAAGGTAGATCCACAGTAAGGTCATATGGAGTCACAAGGTAGACCCACAGTAAGGTCATATGGAGCCACAAGGCTCATTAGACAATTATTAAAGGTAGATACACCATAAGGTCATACGGGGTCACACGGTCTAAACAAACAAGTGCTTCAAGAGCCACCCTAATGAGAACAATCGTAGAAACGGTAAAATGTAGATGAAGGTTCCAATTGGTGCAATGACTGCAGAAAATACACTTGCTAATGGTTGATACATTATCGCCATGAGCAGATTTTTTTGTGTCATTAAAATCGTAAACACAAAGTTGTTTCCTATTTTAGACTTCAAACACATAGTAGAGGTATGCATTGGTACATTTTTGGAAAGATCATTCAGATGAATCTAGGTCATGATTCACTATTTGCCTGATCTTCAAATAGCTAATGACTCTCGGGTGTACAACCACACTCTAGTAGACTGAGGCCTCACAGCGACAGATATTTGACTTAAATAAAAATATCGCAATTTTATTATTGCATATCTAAAAATTTCTTTGTTAAAACTGGTTCAATTATAGTGTACGTCATCGGTTCACAACAAACATATGAAAACTCAATCAGTTTTATTTTGACAACTATTTTTGTGTTTCTAATAATGACCTGAAGAAAATGTACATACTTAGTAGTAAATATGCTAATGCTATGAGATAATAACCACGTATATGCATGTAGTTTTTCCCTTTAAATCAAATAATAAGTTTCAAATTCATTAAGAAGTACTACAAATGTACTACCTGCGTAGGCCATCTGTTTTCCAATTAACTCAGTCTTTAAGTGTACAGAGCAATAAGGAATTAAATAATGCATATACATGTAAATACATTTTTAAGCAAACAACATTCGATTATTCGATTAAGAAACCAACCTAACTCATTATAAGTAATGGTTATATTACTAATTGGTCTTAAGGTTACATTTTATATGTGTCCAAGCCTTTGTATACTAACATATTTTTGCAATGAATATTGTGTGCCATGACGTATTCTATATTGAATTGTTTGCTGATGAGAACCTTGCTCAAGGGTTAATAAAGAACATGAATTTGAGTAATATATATATATATCTTGAACTGTATGACAGACAGTTGAACACTATGTGTATACACACATGGACGTCGTTATAAGACCAATAGATAACTAGTTTATTCATTACCGTATACAACGGAGGGCTATAACTGTCATGTTTACTGTTAATCGTGTCTTTTTTAGATTAGTATTTTGTCAGGAGGTCATGCAATTGTAAATTGTTCCCGCCCCTTTTACATTCTCGACTAATGACTCTTCCTACTATTGTCTTCCACTACTAATGACAATTAACTACCTCACATATCTTACTTGCAATGACTTCTGTCATATTTTGGTAACATCAAACAGCATAAATAATTATTTAAATATGGAAATAACTAATAGTAGTATAATATCATCCTGTTTTAGTGAATCAGCATGTACGACAATCCTTTGACATGCTAATGTGATGCTTTAAAAGGACAATTCTTAAATTTGGCATAGGTCATTTTCTTAATTTGGACAGCAGTGATATATTACCTTTACAAACTGCCGATGATAAAATAACAATATAATGATGAGTAAAGGTACAGCAGCAGAAGTTCATTAGTTCAATATTTGATTACCAGTTCTTTTAAATAATTAGCTTGTTGACTCTAAACACAGGTGGCAACAGATGCGGAACCAGTTTTAAACACTAACAAAGAGGTCACAAGGCGACAAATGAATTTGTTGCCATAATTGACAACACTTATGATTCCTATTGTTTTTTAAAGATCTCTGTCTTTTCTTTTCATTTACTTCTACTTTTCTCGTCGGTGTCTCATCCTTTTCTTCTTCTTCTTCTTCTTCTTCTTCTTCTTCTTCTTCTTCTTCTTCTTCTTCTTCTTCTTCTTCTTCTTCTTTATCTTCTTCTTCTTCTTCTTCTTCTTCTTCTTCTTCTTCTTCTTCTTCATCTTCTTCTTCTTCTTTTCTTCTTTTTCTTCTTCTTTTTCTACTTCTTCTTCTTCTTCTTCGTCTTCTTCTTTTTCTCTTCCTCTTCTTTAAGCTGTGTTATTTTTCAGTTCTTCTCTCATTAAATCGTTGTTAAGATCATATCAGTGATCAGTAAATATATACAGATATGTCATAGTCGTTTAGTTAATTACAGCTGCAATGAAAACTAGCCCGAAAGGTAAAGGTATTGTTTGGTTTGTTTGTGATTTACATCCTATCAACAGTCATGGTATTTCAAGGATGAGTCAGGTTTGGGTGGTGGTTATTTAGAGCTCAATCTAATTGCATGTTCGGAAAGCCTTGCTACTCTTCCTTTTCTTTTGTTTACTGATGCATTACCGGGACCTCACATCTGATGTACTTGAACATTATATCTTAATCTGTCTTCGGGTTATTGAAGTTTCTTAAGGATGGACGTTGGTCAACAGAGTATGACGTTGTCTTAGAGGTAACTAATGAGTTTGGTGTAAATGGATTAGAGACATAAGTAATTAAGCTTTTCAATCAGGCTGATCAATTAATGTAAAGCATGATGCTGTCATCATAATTATACTGTCATGTTTATAAATCTTCATTATATCACACCTGAGACAAAGTACACTATCCATCAACTGATAATGTAGGACGTGCCCAAAGTTCATCAGAGGTCAATTGTTAGGTCAACGATAAGGTCAAATCCGATTTCTACTTTGTTGTAGTTACTATATGTAGCACTTTCAAATCACAATACGTATAATGTGTTGACGGGAGCTTCTCATTCCGTTTCACTGTCCTCCTTTTTCCAAGTATGTGTCCGTCCGGCTCCTATTCCGTCTTTGCGTATTGCAGAGTTATCTTCTCTTGTGAGCAGGTGTGAGAAAATTACGTCGTTTTCTCAACAATTGATGACGTTACTCTCACAAACAAATGACGAAACAATCAATACCTGCTCACAAGAGAAAATAACTCTGCAATACGCAAAGACGGAATAGGAACCGGACGGACACATACTTGGAAAAAGGAGGACAGTAAATCAGAATGAGAAGCTCCCGTCCTAAGATTGCTAATGTAATGCTCCATTTGGGCACTTTTACTTCAAGAATATTTAAAAAATAAGAAATATTCTGAGAATTGTGATTACGTTTTTGTTTAGAAATTAAGGGTAATTTCATATCTTTTATCTATTTATTACTTTACATATTGGATTAATTATATTTTTAATCACAGAGTAGGTTTTTCTGTTATTACAGTTCTAAAAGTTCAGAAATAAATTTCCGAACCTAACATAATTATTCAAATATACTCTTAACTTTGTTTATTTCAAGCTTAATTACAGACATGCTTTCAATTTATGATAACCAACTATTAACTTAACCAAATTAGTATGCAGTTAAATAGAACAAAAGTTTACATTGAAATGTATTTATCACGTTTGTTTAATAAGAGTCCACTGTCTCTATTAATTCATATTAATGACCTATGACGTCAAATCCGTCACCGATCACATTTATCCTACATAATCAATAACATTAAAAATCTCTTCCTTTATCACAATGCATGACCGGAAGTGATGGTTAATCAGGAATGATCTGCAGAAAAATGGATTACATCTTGGGACTGCTTTGGGTAAAACAGAATATTTATCAAAGTGACCTACTTCCCCAATTGTAACACTTACTATGATTTCCCCTTTTTCCTACTCTCGCTTTTGTCACAGAGCTGCGTTCTTAGGGACTCCTGGGTAGCCCGTTGTCGGTATAATGCGACTGGGTGAAATGTTACAGTATCCAAGTATTTTGGTGGGATGGCACTCCCTAGAAGTTGTTGTTTGGCCATGACAGCCGTCATTTGACTTAAGCTGTGGCGAGGACGCAATCAAAGAATAGCAATCTCATAAATATATAATTTCGTCACATCGTTGTACAGCTAACAAATTCAAATCGACCACTCAGTCAAAGCTTGCCAAAGAGACCAGTCGGTCTTGAAACGTTGTGACACATTTAATACGTACATTGTTTGTGTAGAAAGTAAAATTTTGATATCACATATTTCCAAACTGATGAATCTTATTGAAGATAATAGCAGTCTTGATCACCGTGAACACGGGGATTGGCATATTTTGAATGTTTTTTTATTTAAATTTTTAATTATTATTATTGTTTTTATAAACATGGTCTTGCAAAACTATAACAATGTCCCATAAAAATGTCCGTGCATTGTTACAATATTTGGGAAGTGGTATTGCGATCCCTACACAAACCGTGATGATGTTAATGCGACTTGGCACAACTGCATTACTTATTTTCGTCAAAACAAAACAAAAGTAGAAAAATATCAAGTATATTAAAACTCAAAATCGACAAAACCATGGTGAGATATGGTCAAAGGAAGGATGTAACTAGGTACCTTTAAAAAAAATACAAGGAAAATGAGGCCAGGGATTCCGGAAGGGTAAGCACCCCCTGTTTCATCGAGGAAACCGGTAATGTAAATCTAAAGCGAGTACCGAAGTTGAAACAATGTTACAACGTTTCACACAAAGCCATCAAAACCATCGATATTCATTTCACACAATAACAGTACATAACCCGGACAATGCACGACAGGTGTTAGGGTTTCGTACTTCGGGGTTAAAGCCTCGGCATTCAGGCTACGAACATTTAAGTGACCAAATAGTCGTTAGGGGCTTTACGTACCTCCCCTTCTGTATCAACCAATTTTCTGTTTATACCATTTTGGATTTCCAACTTTTTTGTCCCTATTACCAAATTTTACCAGTGCAATCACCTGTGTTTGTGTTAGAAGGCACGGTAGTCTAGTGATAGGACGCCGGGCTCGTGACCGACGGGTTGCGGTTCGAGTCACGGCAAGGCACTGTGTTGTATATTTGAGCAAGATACTTTACTACTCCGCTTGTTCCAGTCTACTCAGCTGTAAATGAGTACGTGGTTGGGCAGCGCTAGAATTGTTGAATGCTAGCTATTAGCGCCGAAATTGCAGCTCCGGATGTATGCTCCCCATGGAGTTGAGAAAAATATCGGCAGGTTGCAAAGGCCCTATAACCACGGATAATAATTTGTGAACCGCTTTAAGACGACCTACAAACTAGGTTGTGATAAAGCGGTATATAAGAACCTCGAATTATTATTATTATGATTATTTGTTTTACACGATAACTGCACCAAACCTTGTAATTTGACGATGCTGATAGGTGGTGGGGTTTCGTACTACCGTGTTCAGGTGTTCCACCAAACTTTAAAATAATGTTCGAGTTGCCCAGTCGTCAGTAAACAAAGCTTTGATATGGCGTTAGCTGCTGCAGAGACGTGCAATCCCAATAAATCAAACAACTAAGCTGGAACCCACATGTGGTGCAGTGAACATTTACTTTTTCTAGATAATGTAAGAGTTCTTCGTTTTTTGCTTTCGTTTTAGAATCGTCTTTGAGTTCTAATTTTGGACATGTTTGCTAACGCTTTACTTCATATTAGATATTTCTGTTATTGTTGCAATTCTGGATTTAAATAATAAAGAAAACGTGATAGATTCTTCGTTTTTTGCTTTCGTTTTAGAATCGTCTTTGAGTTCTAATTTTGGCCATGATTACTAACGCTTTACTTCATATTAGATATTCCTGTTACTGTTGCAAATCTGGATTTAAATAATAAAGAAAAACGTCATAGATTCAATTTGATTTGGTTAATATTTTTAAGAATTGTTAGAAAACGAAACAAAATTTACAATCATGCAAAGCACGTCTAACATTATGTCATACGAGAGGTATGACAAACAACATTTTACTATAATCAAGTTAATGACCAGATTAAAAAAGGTAATTATTTCATTTTCAAATGGAAATGTTTCAATTTTTACGATTACTAATGATTTCTTAACGTCGTTCCTCTTATATGACATAATTATAGACGTGCTGCGCTTTAAATATAGCGAAATTGTGAAAATCGATCGGATGTTCTGTTCAAAACCTCAAAAAAATATGAAAGAGATATTTAAATGTCATATACTGTTGGCGCTGACCTTGCCCGTGACACGTGTACGTTATATATAACAACCTGATAGTAAATTCATAAAAAAAAAAAAAAATATAAAAATAACCCACATATTTTTGTATCCTATGGCATGATGTCGACCTATATGCATGTACCTTAGTCTGGTACTTACATTGAATCATGACAGCTTTCAGAAATACTGACGCAAATTAAGCCCTTGGAAATCGTTACATTTGATTATGGCAAGCCAAAAAAGATAGCACTATAACTTATGGACCTGTCTTATAACGAATAGAGATTCATCGTATCGTCATACTTTATTTACACATGTATACCATAAATTTATTAAAATAAAAAAATATCTTTGATTCGATTACAGATACAATGTATCTTTAAGTAGATAAAATATATCAATATTGCGTTTAAATATATATTTTATTCAATTAAATATATTATTTTTTATGATATCTTTAATTCAATTAAAGATATAATTACTTATTGTAAAGATATCTGTATAATGCTTGCCACTTCTCTTTGTGTGTTATTTACTCGGCATGCCATGCTCAATAGATGAATTGAAATATAGGATAGGATAGACAAAGGGATTTTATCAGAATTGAAATGTCCTAGCTGTCTCTTAAAAACAAAACATGTTGACATTCGTATCTAATACGCTTTCAACTACGAGTGAATTTTAATGATATTTGATGTATGAAGGTGTCACGTGTATACATGTATAAATGCTTTAAGTTCGTTTAATCAAAGAGCTGAAAAACAATTGCACCACCTTATTCAAAGGACAGATATAGCATATCAGCATGAAAGCCCCGAAGTGAAGTTAAATGTAAACATTTTAAAATAATGTGAAACACAGGAGGAGGAGGAGGAGGAGGAGGAGGAGGAGGAGGAGGGTCGTTTGGTGCCACATACCCATTTTTTCGTAAAATGCTATATATAGATGACCTACTCATTCTCACATCAACCTAGTGTAGATATACATATACATATATATGTCTATATATATATTGATTTCCTTTCATCCCTTTGTATGGAGTGTTTCTTTCTGACCTATATCTCAAACATGGTTTGGTCTCCACGATTAAAATAGGTAAGGTAAACACTTATACTGTCATTTAAGACATAGATCAATCGCACGTGCAAACAAAACATTACCAAGATACCACGGACATCAGATATGAAAGGTCAATGACGTTTCTGTTTAAACACATGCTTAATCGTATCTTGTGAAGGATTTTTATTGGAATGATAGCAATATCTCATATGGTGCGGCATTATAAGTTTCATAACAATATTGGTAGTCCTAACGATGTTAACATTATATTTTATGTTTAATGCGTTATGAGTATTTATAGGGTACAAAAATGTATTCATATTTGTCCTGTAAATTTCATATTCTGGAGTTTTGATCCCTTACAAATTTCTGGGAAACATAGCCCGCATTATCCCACTACATGATCCTAAGAGGCAAAAGCTGTATGCAGACTCCAATTATTTTCTGAGTGTTCTACGTAGATGCACCGAAGATTGATCCGCTTCCCTCGTGATAAATTAGGAAATATTTCTTGCCTTATTTCTTCAATAGTGTACCTCTACCTAACTTGTTGTCAGCGTTATTTGATCAGGTTGGATATCGTGGTGCTATATGCAAGTAGTAGTTTTTGAGCAAAATGGCACCACAACGTTACCAAAACTGACCCAATCATTGATTTATATAGATCTTCTAAGCTTAGTTCAACCAACTGACAACCTTTTTTAGGTCCATTATTTTTAGAATCCATAAACAGATGATATCAGAAAAAAACCCATAAAACGATATGTTGGTCATAGTTAATATTTGCGAAAATTATTTGATGTTAGTTGATATTTAAACGTCATCTTTATTTTATATTGTTGTCTCACTGGTTTCTTTTGCTGTAATGTTGCTATTGTTGTCATCTTGGTTTCTTTTGCTGTAATTTTGCTATTGTTGTGTTCTTGGTTTCTTTTATTGTCTTTTCTGTTGTTGTCTCCCTGGTTTTTTTTATTGTCTTTTCTGTTATTGTCTCCTTGGTATCTTTTGTGTCTGCTCGGTTTCTACAGGGGACTTTCCGCTGTGACCTTGATTTCTTATTTCAACATTGTGTGTCGTTCAAACTAAGAGATGGTGATATGTTTAGTGTAGATAAGGCATGATTAATGGGTTCTTGAGATTCCTATTAGCCTGTACCTATCCACTCAATAATGCAAAGACAGTTTTGTACATAGCATACCTGCATTTGACCATACTTATGAAACCTGATTCATAACAAGGTAAGGTGACGCTCCAAATAATCGTTAACTTGTGTATTTTTGCTTGTACCTGTTCAATGATTAACACAAATTCAAGTTATACTGTTAATATCAACTGTTGGTTACGAGTGTCATCGAGACAACGAAGTAACGCGAAAATAAATTCTGAGCCAAAGAAATGGTTCGTTTTGTACGAGACGGACATGGAAAAAACTTGCGCCTGCATTTTCTTCCCTTTGGCAATATAAGACGCAGGTGTATCTCTGAATGTGTTTAACTTTTAAAACCTGCATTCTGAATTCATTTCAAACATACAATTTATTTAACATATTTATAATGTATCTCACAGACTCATTTTCCCGCCGAGAGCATGTGTATTACAACTCTATTTCAGCAAAGCAATTTATTTATTAACTCAATGAAAAAAGTTGTTTTAAAAAGATATCTTGTTTATGATTTACAGGAAATAATGTATCTGGTCACACTCATATTCCTGGTGACCGCTTCCTCTATCGTGTATGCGGAGTCAGCTAACCAAACGACCCATTCCGCAACTGCAGACTTCAACACCATTCTTCTAGTTGTTTCCGATCTTACCAAGCGCGTTGAGAGACTGACGAAATATCGGGTAAATGATCTCAACGTTATCGCATCATTGGAAGCAAAAATTGACCTTGTTGAAAAGACAAATCATCAGATTTTAGAAGAGAATCGCACCTACAGGAACAGAATCAAAAACTTGGAAAACCTTCACCAACAACATGGCCAAAAAGTATCTACCAGTGTACACCACAGCAAGCAAATACGAGGCGCACGACGCCCACGCAGACAGTTGTTTATGAATTGGATTAACTATGAAAATACCATGAATGAAAATCCCAATGAAAATAATAAAACAACAGACACAATTCATAAAGCAACTGATATCCGATCAATAATTGAGGAACAAAATAACCCCCGAATCAATCAAGCTAGATCGCACACAAACAAGATGGAGAATAGGAAGCCTCAACAGGGAGCCCTACGTGTTGGAGGTATACACATATATTTATTTTTCTAACGTAATGTTTTTTGTGATGTTTTGTTTTACTTAAGTGGTTTTGCGCAGCTCTTGTGTTGCGCTTGTGTTGCATACGTGTGCAATGCTTTTATGGAGGTTTTATTGTAACACAGTCACATTTGTTTTCCCTGACATAGAACTGTATATTCAACAATTAGAATACAATGCCGAGTTAGGACTAGGGATATCTTATATCGTTGTTATTACAGTATCACAATTAAAATCGAAATATGTTTACAAATGATATAGCTCTTACAGACGCAATCGTGACAATTCAAAATGGGGTACATCTAGTGGCATACAATGAGTTAAGCAATTGTCATCAATGGGTACATGTAACTGTTCACGTTGTCAATTGTATGAATATGATTTCTTTTAGCGATGTTTTCTAAATACGACTGTTGCAGTGATGTATTAAAAAAATACCAACTAGAATATCAAAATCAGATCATTTTCGTTATTTCCCTATTGTGCGTAACAATACGCTTATCAAGCTTAATATAGCTTAATTGCTAATATAAATAATAGATCTGTTTTGATCAGTTATCCATTGGCTATACATTGTGTCATATTGGTGATAAGCTTTAAAGACCTTAGAATTTGATACTGTATATATATAACCCTTAATCAATGGTACTCTTTGCTTTACGACCATAATTTTGTATTCTTATTGCTGTGATATCGCCCTATTTGGTACACATAGCGAACTACTATGTGGCGTCATAGTTCATGACGTCATGATTTCTCCTTAAAAAAGACAGTCTGAAGAACTTCCTTGATGAGATGACATTTTGTTGAATTTTTGTCTTTTTATATTATGGATTTAATTTTTTTTTATTTATTTATTTCAGCACCAACAGACGGCAGCGTTGCATTTTATGCGTATCTGTCCGCCAGTATAAACGAACCTGGTGATGCATACACAATAAAGTTTGATCACGTGATCACAAATAACGGAAACCATTACAACCCTGTGACAGGGGCATTTACCTGTCCAAAAGACGGTGTCTACGTCTTCAACTGGAGTATAGGTAGAAACAGTATTGGGTTTATCCACTCGGAGCTAAGGAAAAACGGAGCCGCTATTGGATATTCCACGAGTGCAGACGACCATTACCCCACAGATTCGTCACAATCGTCAGTACTGGTGCTGAGTCAAGGAGACGTGGTTACAGCAGCTGTCACAGGGCATTCCTCGTCACCAAAACTCTGGCGATATCATACTTCCTTTACCGGATTCTTGATACACTAAGACACATTCAATGACACCGTTTAGACCATGTAAATATAATTCTCCTACAACTACTATATTTCCTTACTTCCAATTCATTGAATGGGCGAATTTTCTTTTTACGGTATGAATAAATGCAATTTGGGTCAGATTCTGTCAGATAACGACGGAATGCTGATTATTAAATCTGAAAAAGTGTTAACCTTATAATTTACATAGGTATCAGACACATTTGTTAACTAAACATAGGAGTATTTAAAAAAATGGAGCAATGGAGATATAGAAAAACACACACACACACACACACACACACACAGGGGACGAGTAAACATCAACTGGAGGATTAATAAAACGAACAGGTTTACATGTTGAGCTTATCAAGGTTCCCTTGATAGGTTTTAGATGGTGCCCTGGATAGACATGAGTGGGTCACTGACATGTCATATTAGCCGCCGACACTGACATATATACCACTACCTGGGTCAATAGCGCCAGGGGTCGACGTTCGTACGTCCCAGGACATAAGTTCTTTATATTTGTAAGACCTCGTTATCTGAACTGAGGCAGCAGTGAATTTCACATGCAGTAAGGTCGACAGACTTTGACAAAAGAGATTTAGTCGCTAGGAGGTTTGCAATATTGAAATTGGTCCCATACAAAATATCATTTATCTTGAATTCTTTCTCTTTCTCTAAAGTTATTGCGGAAAGAAACCGGAGTACCCGGAGAATTTCCACGTGGTCGGGAAGGTGACCTAAAACCTTTTCACGTCCGATCGGGGATTCGAACCCCGACCGCCATGGTGAGAGGCAAGTGCGTTATCCACTGCACCACTCGACCACCTTAAGGAAATCGTTTCTTTCTCTCTTAGATTCCATATATATCCTTGATTAGAGAAGGAAATATGTATATATAGCTTCCCTTGACAGGTTTTAATCTGTTACTTCATCGTTATAAGTTTACAAGATTAAAATATTCACATTGTATATTGCACTTAATCAAGAAAAGGATGACATTTAGTCACGTCGTGTACGTATAACCCAGAGCAGAATCCCATTATACAGACGCCGTGTAGTAGTTCATGTAAACACGTATCCAGCTGAATGGAATATTAGAAAGATCGGATTAAATACTGTTTTACCACCAAGACAATAATTTGGAATCAGAGGGGTATTTTGTATCAAAGTCCAGCTGTACCACATATGAGTACAAGTTCATTGAACCATGAAATCACGTTAGTATGCTGACATAGAAAAAAAGCTTACTGTAAACAAACAACGACCTTCACCCGTGGAAGGCAACCGTGACTGACTGAGACAAATAGATATAGCTTCATCCAAAGGCCAACCTCCTTCTAATACCATAGGGTAATAGAATAACAAGATTCAAAATATTTACATTATACATCAACATTAAATCTAGGCAATGCAAATTCATATTGAATTGTATGTACTTACTAGACTCCTTGAGGAGATCAAAAGGATAAATAGGTATGGTAGATATAATATTTTATTTACTTTGAACAATATTTGTATTTCACAGATGTTTGAAAGGATATATAAATGCAATGTATATCGGACAAAATAGGAAACAGGGTGAATACCTGTGTAAATTTCTCTTCTATTACTTTGTCTATTGATTTTATACAGAGTTGTAAATGGTTTGCCCAAAAGTACCAGTAAAACACCCACCGTGATATTCCATATGCTCCTGTTTGTTGTGACGTCCTAGATATCTACACTGTATTTTGAGATTTGTGGCGGTATTTCGTGATTTTACTTTCGCAAATCATTAAGATTTACAAATAAAATGCTTTGTTACATGTCAAATGAATAACTATTTAGTCATTTTTTTTACCATAACTTGTTATTACTCCTAAAGCTCTCTGTCTCTCTTTTCTCTCTTTCTCCTCCTCCGGCACCTCCGTGTCTCTCTACCCGCCTTCCAATATCTCTTGATTTTCTCTCTTACTAGCTCTCCGTCTCTCTCTTTCCGCCAATCTCTTTTGATTTTCTCTCTTTCTGGCCCTCTTTCTCTCTCTCTCTCTCTCTCTCTCTCTCTCTCTCTCTGTCTTTCTTTCTCTTTTGAATTTCTCTTTCTCTTTTTGGCCATATATCTCTCTCTGTCCTTTCATCTCTTTTGATTTTTTCTCTTTCTTTCTCACTATATCTTCTCACCTCTCTTCATTTTCTCTCTTTCTCGCCTCTTTCTTTCTCTGTCTTCCAATCTCTCTCAATTTTCTCTTTATTTGGTTATCTTTCTCTCTCTGTTTTCCCATTCCTATGTCTCTCTATCTTTCATAGTAATATTAAATAGTACAAAACTGTATACACACCAGATGTTTGCTGGGTTTAATCAGCTGCGAACAATGAACCAGAGAGTTGATCGAACACCCTGGCCGGATTGCATAAATACACATACAAATAACACACATAGTGGCCAGCAACACAGGTTCATTGTCCGGCAATACTGACCGTTACGTACAGAGTGGTCACTCAACCCAGACAATTGTAAAAACATATTTATCCACCAACACTTATATACCATCTACATTAAACAAGATAAATGGCTGACTTGTTTAACACTCCTGAATATATATCGAAGTTGTATTATATCATAAAATATATCCTAACATGTTTTGTTATATTTTTATCATTAAAAATGTGTTCTCAAGATTTACCACGAAATTGAATATCCACGGTTGTTCTTATTGCAAATACACTATTTATTCTACACTGCAGAAAAGATAACCAAACACTTGACCAATGGAAAACAATAGTACCTATCCTCTTGACTATCCAATTAAACTGAGCAAATATGTTTTTGTCTTATTACAATACGGTTAATCATAATACGACGGTGTACATTAATGTTATTGACATTTGACCAAAGGTTCACAGAAAACATTACAAAACACGTATTTATTTCATTAAATATTAAAATGAAGACAGTCTTTTTGGGTCCTTTTTTTCTCCGCGATTCGACATTCATTTCTAGTGCGGTCATTTAACATGGAGGATATGTTTATATAATTTAGTAGAAACCTACTAATGTCAAAAGGATATTGTTTTATTATATATTTTTATTTATTGTAGTAGTTAGCGTAAGGATCAACACATGAACAGAGACGAGGAGGGGGGCACCGCTGATTCATCAGTATGACTCGATACTGACCTTACTCTATTCGATAGAGTTTGGTTCCTGGTCGAGGGAAATATGAAATATACAATTTCGTCACATCGTGTGTCAATATTACCTCAGACAAATCAATTTCAAAACACTGAGCAATTTGGATTTTAGGAATATTGGAAAATTTGTAGGAATAATAAATCAGTCATACGATAATCAAATGGGGTCCAGATGATTTCTCAATGATTAGCTCAACTTTTATTTGTGTAGGGTCTATTACGTCTTTCATTGGTTCCATAGCCCTGTTGTTGAAATATTTTATATAAACGGGGCCGCGATGGCCGAGTGGTTAAGGCGTCTCACATTCTTCCACCACTAGCCCTCCACCACTGGGCCATGGATTCGAGGCCGACGTGGGGCAGTCGCCAAGTACTTTCCGCAGGTCGGTAGCTTTTCCTCCGGGTACTCTAGCTTTCCTCCACCACCACGTCCTGAAAAGAACCCAAAAATAACAAAACAGTCTGGATGAAGTAGTCGGATATATTGAAATAAATAAATGTGCCCGAGTTGAGATGCCCGTGTTCAATATCTGCACATGAAACTTCTATCATGAATGTTTACATGTTTAAGTGAAATAAGTAATTTTATAGCTGAGTTTTACGTATCTGACAATGAGGTAAGCTTCCTAAGGAATACTTTACCATGAAATGATATCTTTCCTGGAATTTTTACCTCTCACATGTAGTCATTCTAAATTTCTCTTGAATTCCCCAGTCATGATCATGTGTCCATATCAACGTTGCTGTGAGTCAGCGTTATCTAATATCTTTTAAACATACACAGCATGCAACAGCCGTTGGTCGTATGTTCAGTCGATACACATATAAACCTAAGATATTTATTGTTATTAGTATATAAATAAAAGATATATTCAGGTATGTAAATACTGTCAATATTACGTCATTCCATCGACATAAGTGCATTAATATAGCATCATATTTGATACATTTTATAAACACTGAAATTAACAAAATTGATATCTACAAGTATTATATATTTCATGTATTTGCCAACAAAGTTATATAATTCTATCGGCACATGAACGTACATAAGAGGATTACAAGACATAAATAAAGGTATTTTACATTTCAATAATGTTGTCAACACTATTGCATCAGTTATAAATATATGACCTATTTTATTCAACTGCATGATCGAACAAACAACCAATATGAAGCTCGCGACGGAACCGTTTTCCTCCTTTCTTCTTTCTCTCTTTCTTTTGTATATCTTTTTGTAAGTCTTTAATTAAACGAATTTCTTTAAATAAAAGTGGTTAAAGTACTAGTGGGGAACTAAGAAACTGTTGTCATTTTTCTTTTAAATATGGGTAATAAATATAAAGTGATAATAAAGAAATAAGTTTTTGCAATGGAAAATATAATATATAACAACAAGTATACAGGACTGACCGCTAGGCCTTTCTGCTTTCTTCAGGCTTATACATTGTATGTAAACAATGAATACAACATTTATCAAAGACACAAAAAACGCAAACACCAAATTAGCTACTATGATATTTTTTTATTATTTAAGGTTTGGTGATTATATGACCATGGCGTTATCCAGATGTGGTTACAGATGTGGAAATTAGAGTCAGGGGACAAAACCAAACTGAGATCAACTTCATCAAACTTGTGCAAAATTGCAAAACTTGGGACAATTGAAATATGAAGGACAAATTAAGTGAACACTGGGAATAGATGTGCACCTCATTTTCCTCACTTTTACCAATTACTTATTCGGCAATAATTGGTCCAATTAGAAATATTTAAATTTTCAAGTGAACACTGGGAACAGATGTACGCTTCAAATTAATTATGCTATCAAATTGCAAATTCGATTTATAACTTCACAAACTTAGTTCAAGTGAAACTGTTGATTGAATGACAACTGGTCAAAATGGTAAATATTTTGACTGAAGCGGTACTGCTGTTGTCTCAAAAGACTGCCAACCACATCTGGAAAATACTGAAGATCGTGACAAAGCACCCATCTTACCACAGCTAGGCTAATGTACTAACCCACCAATAAATATAAGCATGATTTGTGCTTAGATAAATCTATTAAATTTTTAGAATTAAATTTTAATATATAACGTTGTATTCGTCAGGCTATACTTGGCTAACGTTATACAGTCACCACGAGTGTGTGCAACACAGTATACATTGTACATGTAATGTTCAGATATATATATATATATAGTTATCTAAATAGTGATCTATTTAAATACACATACACATATATATATATACTGTAACTGATAATCGGTCAAAGCGAGGACGGAAAATTTTCAGAAACATGTAGGTCATGTGAACAGATATTGGGGCGTGAAGGATCAATAGTCAAGCAGATGTTGTCTGCACGGACATGAGTCATAAACATGTCTGCAGATTTCATGTTACATCAAACTCGCATCAAACGCGTTAAAAAGCCTTCACGTCATACACTCTCTTACTAAGACTCCGTGTTTGAATTGTATACATTTTGGGTTTTTTCATTTGGTTTATATTTTATTGGCTGTTACATTGTCACATTGATGTGTTTTCGCGGAGGCTTAAAAATTAAATGTTCCATACCAACATTAAACCTGTTGTATTTTTAAACTACGAAAAGTTTGTTTTTCATTTTTAAAAGCTTGTTTTAACTTTTTACTACTTTTTATCAGAGACCCACTAGCCAATGATTTATTAAAGTCATTATTATACCAGAAAACAGTTTCTATTACATAATCACAAGTTTTTTGAAATGAAGCGTTCAAATAATCTCAAGCAAGTGATATGGTATATATGTGCAATATTCAAACAAGACCTTTACTATTTCAAGCTTCATTCACCTTAAGCAAAATCTGAATTCGAAATATTTCCTTAATAAATAAAACAAACTGAAAAATATGTTAATAGCAACAGTCACTCTCCGTCTAAGCTTTGGCATAAAGGCAAGTAAGAAATGCAAATAAAGGGAACTTTTAATGGGAATACAGTAAAAAAAACTCAAACAGTATTTACGCAAATTGGCTCATTGAGTCATCATGCACAACCTTAGCGAAATGTTTCCTTCTTTAGTGTCATACCAATATGGGGGATTACTTTTTTTGTATTTTGGCATTTTACTACAGTTAGCAGAATAAGGCATTGACCTATCTTCCTCTGTACGTTGTAATTGTGTTGTTGGAACCTATATAAACTAAACACCACAATACTCGGTCAAATGTGAAACATACTATGTCCATCATAATATCCTCAGGCGTAACCTAATACCGCTTAGTCCCCGTGATGTAACTCTTTATTTTCTCTCTTTGTGGTCAGTGAGGGCTGGTAATCCAGTAATCGTTAAATCACTGTTTATTTCTGCAAACAATTGTGTATGAATATACATGTACAGCCCAATCCAATCTTTATCACAACCACTTACACAGTTAGTCATAAACATGGTCATGTCGCTGCCTAGTGTTGATCTGGTCAATATATCTCAAAACAGGCCGATACACAATAAGTTGTTTACAGTGCATACAGCCCTAACAATACAGAACATCCTTGGTAGGTTAACATGCGAATACACATACATGTACATCTACTAACTGATTCACCAAGCTCAAATTAACAAACAGGTATAACTGAAAAATTGAGATCAAACGTTCAATTAATATACATCATTTGCAACTTATGCTGGGCACTGCAAAATAGGGAAATTCACGTGTTTGTCAGTTGATATGATACTGTATCGATAGTTTGCAGTGTGGTGGCACTTTAAGATTTGCAAAAGGGTCACTTTATCAGATGTAGACGATTTATAGCTTTATCGTTGTCACCGGCCCTAGAAGCAATACACTTAATCCAGTCGCTGTCTAATCGTCACTGTCATTCGTTATCACATCACATAAAACATTTGATTATAGTCCATTTTATAGATATGATATCTGATTAATAATCAATGTCCGCCAGTCGTCTGAGAGGTTGACGCGTAAACATGTTGATCCAGACTACCATCGGTCACCTAATACAGACTTTCAACATCCAAAGGGCAGAATCATCTGATAATTACCTATACTAATCATATATCGTTCGATATGCCTTGTTTACTTCAACAAATTATCAAAGACCGAAATTACATGTACTGTTGATGTATAAACTGTTGCAGTCGTCATATTTTAGCGTTGTTCGTGCCTTAAATATTGCGCTTAATTATGATTGCGCCCATTGAAGCCCTTGTATATCGTTTTCCATTGCATATGTTGTGGATGCGCCAATTCATCAAAGTGCCAATCTGTTAAAATTTGATAATTCGCTACAGTTTGAGTGCGCTATGTATACATTAAGTACGTCTACGCTTTTATTTTCCAGGGTCAATATTTTGCGGTTTCGTATTCAGTACATATTCGTAGGGTTAAATTTCGCTGTCCACCCGAATCCCATGTGTCGGGCAAAGTATTTTGAGTGTCATCATTTAAGGGTTTAACCTCGAAAAACAACTAAACAGTTTGAAAACACTAATCCCGATCGTCGTCATCCGCTAGTTACTTCATTCGAAAGAAAATCAAACGTGTATGTACTTTTGCAGGAGTAAACTGTTATCACCTACTGTGTACACAAACATATGTTGTGTTGTTTTTACATGCACTTCTAAGATGTCTGGTGATAATCTGATTTGAGTTTATTTAAGCTCACATAATAGCGTTGGGTTATAAGTATTTTCAGTATTTTAAAAGTCGTTAATATTTTCGATAGTTTCACTGATGTTTAAAATTCGCGGATATTAGTCAAAGCGCGAATAAAGCGAAATTAAAACCCCCGCAAAATATATAACCGCTATACACTATTATCACCGAAACCAATGTTTATTTTTATTTTGCAAATTTGAATCCTTATTCGATAAAAAAATATGATAAAAAATATGCATTAACGGTAATTAAATGGTTTACAGTATTTATTTATTTTTTGAAACATTTTCAGCATTACAGAATAATTACAGTATTCATTTTCATTCTTCATCCAACATTTAATACAAATTTTGTAATTTTGTTCAGAGAGAGAGAGAGGGGGGTATGGGGGGTGGGGAGGGAAGGAGCAAAAGAGCTTTTACAGAAATTGAGGNCTATTTATTTAACCTGAAACATAATAATAATTTTAATTTCTTCAGTAAAGTGGCAGGGAGTTACATTTCTCTCTTTTAATAAAAACTTAACTTATAGCGGTAAAATATACACATGTATGCTATCCTTTTTTGGTTTTTCAGGGATTGGGAGTGATTTCTAATAATTTTTTCCAATTCTTCCAAGAATTTTCCATTTTAAAGCAGTATCCACTCCTTTGCCTATAGAAATATATTTTTGAATTCTGTAGTGATCTATAATAGCATTTTTTAAACCATGAATTGATAGAGTTTGTTACAAACATCTTGATCTATAGATATACTGTTTCATTATTAGTAATATAAGGTTATCAGTAGTATAGTATGTATTTTTATAGTTATGCATGCCAAAAATGAAAGTTTCCTTATTAAAAGTAAATGGAATAAATAATGCGTCTAATAAAAATTCAAAGTTCTGAAAGGATGACTGTACTTTTTCACACTCCCATAGCATATGAACTATTGTTTCTATTTCTGTTTTACAAAAAAAGCAGTATGGAATTTCTACTAATCCTATCTTAAATATATTATTTTATATTACCTGTTGCTGTGATATTATTTTTGCAGAGTATTTTGTAGAAGTCCTTTGACCCTTTAATATTTTTAAAGAAAATTTCAAGATTAAGTGGAATAAAAGGATAACTAACAACATCATTAACTATTTCTTTATGCCTAAGATATTACCTAACTGTTCTAACTATTCCTTCAAAGTTAAGGAAATTAGTTCTTAAGTCATATTTCTCCATAAATTCCTGATAATTATAAAAAGTACTTGTTTTCGGGTCTTTTATTATATCATTGATAATAATTACTCCCTTCTTATACCATTCTTTATAAAATACAGTTCTATTTTCTATTGTTAAAAATTTATTATGCCAAATAGGTGTTTTCAGTATTGTCCTTTTCCCATTTATCAAATTTTCTTCCTTATCATGGAGGGTTTTCCAAGAGTTTAGAACATCTTTCCAAAATGGATTCTTGCATTTTTTTCACAAATATATTTTATTAAATAGTATTCTGATCCACGATTAGCCATAATATCTATATCAATATTTTTGTAAAGTATACATTGCCATTTATTAGATTTAGAAAGTAATCTCCTGATCCATGTTAGTTTCAATGCCTTAATAAAAGAATGAATATGTATCATCTTAAGCCCCCCTTCTGCATAGTCTTTTATTTATTTATAAATATGTAGTTTCTAAATGTCTTAAAGCGTATCAATATGAAACAGATCCAACATGTTCAGAAAACAGAGATCAGAAGATAAGCGGATTTTATTTTGATGAGAGCACAAACGTCTAGAGTTTGGTTTGGTTTGGTTTAGTATTGTTTAACGTCCTATCAACAGCTATGGTCGTTTAAGGACGGCCTCCCCTATGTGCAAGATGCATGCGTGTAGTGTATGCGTGTGTGTTTTGGGAGGCTGCGATATGTTCGTGTATGTCCCCTTGTGATAGCGCGGAACTGATGCCGACTAAATAGTGCTACCTCACTGAAACATACTGCCGAAGACACCCAGCAGGACACCCACGCCGGTCACATTATACTGACAACGGGCGAACCAGTCGTCCCACTCTTAAATTGCTAAGCGTTAAGCAGGAGTAGAAACTGCCATTTTTACAGACTCTGGTATGTCTCGACCAGGGGACAGAACCCAAAGCCCTTCCTCACAGGAGCGAACGCTCAATTAATGGCTAAAAGTGAGGCATTGTCAAGGAAGACATTAGGAAGAAGAAAATTGTTTAGGAAGAAGAGAAAACATAAGATCCCAAATTTAGTCGCCTCTTACGATCATGCAATGGGGGCAGCAGGTACAATTCTTACGCCCTACCTGCAGGGACAGCAAACGTCTAGGGCTTCACATGTCACAAATGCTCTTGTCTAAACTTCACACTTCTCCATGTCGGTTATATCTGCAATAAATCTTGAGTGATGTGACATTTTTAATCAATGTTATCTGTAAGTGTCTGCGACCTCTCCGACAAATCGCACACACCTACGTATAAAGGAAAACGGTCAGAGGTGTTATCTTAGACATATCTATTTATATATATATATAAAAGTTACCAAACAGACCTCAGACAATAACACATGACTCACATCCCCAAGTAAATGTCTCTCCGGTGTAGTCTTATTCAAGCCATTTTAAGATAATATCACAATACATAGGTAATATACATGTAGATGATGAAAAAGAAAAACTATTTGATTTTATATATTGCTATACCTACAATGGTGTCTGCTTTGACAAAGGTTGTTTCGCAATATGACCTTCTTTTCTATTCACAACGTTAAAACTCATATAAATAGTCAACCAAATGAGAAAATCATTTAGGTGAACATGATAAAAGACAGAAAAAGGGAATGTAATGCTGTTTCAATAAGTATCTAATTTTTTTTCAAAATCGTTTGAATTTTGGATTGATTTGTTTGTGTTTTACGTTTTATTAACAGCTATGGTCATTTAAGGATGTGCCAGGTTTTGGTGATGGAGGGAAGCCAGAGTTCCCGAAAAAACCCATCGACCTACGGCCAGTACATGGCTGGCCATTGTCCCACGTAGGTCTCGAACCCGTGACCCAGTAGTGGAGGGCTAGTGGAAGTAGAATGTCAGACGCCTTAACCACTTGGCCACCGCGGTCCTAAAGAATTGTTTGACAAACCTGTATACTCTATAGCGTTACATTTTCTTAAATTTATTTTTGCTTTGTTTGAGGTTTGAGAAAGCCACAGGAATGATAACCCTGCGAGTTTCTTGTTACCAGTACTCTGAATGAGTTAGGACTAATGCCTTATCAGTGGTGATGCTCGCCACTTAAACCCCGCTCATTTGTCTCAGAAACAAACCCGTGAAAGTTTGGCGCCAAGAAATCACAAAGTTATACAATATTTGCCTATACTAAACATATTATGCAAAATATAACACGAAGCTACAAATCAACATTACATAACAATGCCGCTTACATAAAACCTACTGTTTTGATCATTTAAATTTCTGATAAGACAATTTTCGCCGTATATATATGATATGAATCGTCATTTACTACCATTGTCAGTATTTCATCACGCGCACATCATTTTATGATAAGAAAGCGGGGACTGTGTTTGAATGGCTCCTTGTTGCTGCAAACCAATGTAGTCACTTTGTGTGATTACAATAAACATACTAAATCATTTACGAAACGATTACTTAGTAAAAAAGATATGTCTATGTGTTATTTACTGTGATTAATAGATGTATCTCACTTACAACAATGCACGCAAAGAAAACTGGTAATCACTTTTTACGTATAAAATTAACTTAGTGAATTTATTATCGATGGCAAATGATAAAAGTACATGAAGTTTGGCTCTCGCAATGAATTCTCAGTATATAATGCCAATTAAATACTATTAAAATTATAAATCAAGCTTGTATTAGTTAATGTAGCATGTAATTTTCACTTGAAAACACAATATAAATCATGTCAATTAAATATAAAATAAATGTAATTTAAATGAATATAATGCAATTCAAAAAACAATTAAGCTAGCATAATTCAGAAGTATGATAATAAAAGTAACATATAATATGACTAGATAATGCTAATTAAATACCAATAAAGTTATCATAAAGGTATGAGTATAATGAGGAAGGTAGCATACAACGTTAACTTAGCAACACAATATGTAATGTCATGTTTCAACGAAAAAGTAAGCATAAATCGTAAGTATACCATCTAAGGAAGCTTACGTAAACTTTAGGGCACAAAATGCATTTCCCTGTATTCAAAATAATCCCCTTGTGATAATATACAAAGTGATTGATTGTGTTATCATGTTTTCATAATAACTAAGTATGAAAAACTAAGACTTGATGTGAGCAAATGAAGCTTCTGTAATGTTCATAACATGTTATGTTTGTGTTATTACATTCAACACCCTTTAACACTGTTTGTTTAAAACTGTTAATTTGCCGTGATATTAATCATACAAAGTAATCTTGTATATCAATCACATCAATAACAAACTAAGGTGAACGACCCCGCCCGAGAACAGCAAACGATTGTACCTAAAGAGGTCAAGCATTTTAGGTCAAATCAACATGAAAAACAACAGTATTAACTTTGATATTCATCGAGCCTTGAACCTTCACATGTGGGTCACGTGGGTCTATTCTCTGACTGCTAAACGGCAGCCTTGACGGGTTCCGGTAACTATAAGCAGATGTTGTTTTGTAACAAGATCATTGAATCATACTCCTGCTTGAACATTTAACATAGTCAAGATCATAATGAATCAAGTTTAGTCAGCTTGCATACATATTTTTGTATAACATAAATTGACGATATTTGCAAACATAAATAAACTAACAAACGAAATATCTATGTCTTGTGATAAAAAAAATATCATCCTTAGATAATATACGTTAAATATATTTATGTACACATTTAATGTATCACTTGTTGAATGTTAAAGACAGCAACAGAATATCGAAAAGTCAACAAAACCATTAATCGATTTCAAAATCGGTATTCTACATTGTATGGCTAATTGTGAACAAGAGAAATGTGTACAGGGAGACCCATGTATGGCTAAATGTGAACAAGAGAAATGTGAACAGGGAGACAAATGGAAATGTGAAAGGATAATAAGACTAGGTGTTCTGTGTAAGCGTCATCTGCTTCTTCGACAACTGTCATGTGAATCTAGGTAAAATAAAGGTCATGTAACGTCCTCAAAGCGAGAACCTGGATAGAGACAATGCAACAACAATGTACACCAATGACCATAATTCGACCTTTATATTACCTAAATAATAATAATTTCCCAACGAGCTCATGATAGCGACAATAGGAACATCTAGAAATCAAACGTATCTTGCTTAGCTCACGTAGAAACAATTTAATATACACTATAACACTCTTTAATTTAAAGAGAGCAACTTCTCAATGAGACGGAGCGATAAAACTAAAAATTAAGAGATAAATGCCGGGATGTATTTACATTTAAATAAATTAACAGATATGATTTGATGTTCACCGTAAAACTTAAGCACTGTTTGGTTTGAAAAAATAAAAAGACAAAAATAAAAAATGATATTACAGTGTACTTTACCGCTAGGTATATGTGTATAATCTAGCCCCCTGGGCACTCTAAACATGCTGATATAGATGTTTGTATAATCTGAAGTAATTCTATAGCCTGACCTTTTCCGCCACAAGTAAACAATCTTATCCGTCAGAACATGAAATCATTATCATAATAAACTGTATCAACATAATATCTATATTTAACAAAGATATCTATGATCGTTATCAGAAGATAAGTATATTAAACTAATATGGATCTCAAGTAGTGTGACGGATCTAAAGGATTATTGATCGTTACGGTGTTTACTCAGGGCTGGGATAATATTTGCAACATGATAAATATAGAACAGCGTGCTAAACATGAGATAATGTTATTATCTGCAATAGGTAACGTCTCGATTTATGGAAACCTTTATCGAGTGCTGTTTCACGACGAGCATTATAATAAAATATATATATATATAAATTTTGTATTTTAAAACAAAAATGTGCAAAAGTCGTGTTTTTATATTTTACAGGAAAATGTGATATTGTCGTGTGTCATTATAGTTTGGGTTGTTTGTGTTTCACGTCCTTTTAACAGCTGTGATCATTTAAGGACGCGCCAAATTTTGTCGGTGTAGGAAAGCCAGATCACCCAGAGAAAAACCACCGACCTACGGCCAGTACTTGGCGAGTGTTCCACGTAGGTCTCGAACCCACGACCCAGTGGTGGAGGGCTAGTGGTAGCAGAATGTCAGACGCTTTAACCACTTAGCCACCGCGACCAAGTGGTGAAGGCTAGTGGTAGCAGAATGTCAGTCACCTTAACCACTTGCCTACTTGGTCACTGCGGCCCCTGTGTCATAATAGAAAGACAACAGACAAACCGATCACGGAGTCTCATTTAGATTAACCTTATAGCAAATTAATGCATTGTAATGAATGATTTACTGTAATAGTGTATAATTGTATAACAATTCTTAAATAATGAGGGTTTATCACTTTTTTGTTAGATTCCTATTGTCGTCTATCAAAATGATTTGCCATAGTATGAGGAAACATGTTAGGGCAGATGCCAATATTGAGAGGACATTTCAGTGATAAAGCACTACTTTTAAGTGGCCTTTGAATTATCCTAGAATATTTGGAAAACGCCTTTATATATTATGTGACCTCACTTTTTGCATTTTGCTAGCAAACAAATATCGTGAACCAAACTTCTGAAAGATAGAGTCATTTTGATAGTGGCATTACATTGTAACTATTGCGAAAGTACTACAAAGGATATGGGGCGACTAATGTTGGGTCACTGTTTAATCGTTATTGCTATCATTGCGATTATACCACAAAGGAAAAGACATCACTGTCTTTTACACATTTATAGATGATATTCATATATATGCAGTTTCTAAGAATACATATGTTGAATACCACTGTATGATTTTACGGGCCGACTAATGTGGATTGTTTAATCGGGCTTTTCTGCTATGTAAAAAAAAAAACTAAATTGATTTTGCTGCACCAAATACTGTAAAGGTACAAATTTTGATGAATTGATGCACCCGCAAAAATTGAAATAGAAAGCAAAATACAGGAAGTCAAAAATGCGCAATCATTATTTCACACAATATTTAAAGGCGATTAGAATAAATTTACAACTAAAATGTGTACATTTTCTGTATCATTGCTAGATTTTTCAGCAACAATGTTCAAATACTGTGCTCCTCATGACGCACCTTGTGTTATCATATTATTTAACTGCGAGACTCCTTACGATTTTATTGTGTTGATATGACGTTAAGACTTAAATAAACAAACATATAAGATATTGAAAACGTGCTGTATTTATTTTATATTTACCGGTTGGATTTGTCACCAGATAATTTAACGGAGTCGGAAGTGCACAGTGTGTGATAAATATACGGAGAGACCCTTGTGTTATCAGCAATCGTGTCCTCGTGATGTACACAGTCATATGGGACCGGCTTTATCAACTGTCCAGTCACTGTACAACAACACAAATGGGCCATAAAACATCACTGATTCGACCTTAGAAACACTCGAATGTTCGAATATCTCGAAGCAAATTTTACCTTTATCCTAATTAGCTCAACATATTTTCTTAACTCGGTTATGTCTTTGTAAATGATTGTGCTGAACATTTGAGTGTAAAAGTTATGAAGCGGTTGCATCGCGGTTAACGGGCCCATTAACTTATACGTGGATGTAACTTGTTTTTAATTGCAAATGTAACGGAGTGTTTACACTCATACTTAAAGAATCAAACATACACACAATATCGTCAAAGCAGACGGACATAATTCAAATTCAATTCCTACAAAAGACATTCACTAAAGAGACACCAGAACAAAAGGAAAGACAGCAAAACTCGAGAAGAAATCATAACAGTGGGGAAAACAACATGGACAGGGGAAACACCAAAACAAAAGGAAAGACAGCATAAACCGAGGAGACATCAAATCAAAAGGAAAAGACAGCATCGACAAAGGAGATACCAAAGCAAAAAGAAAAACAGTATGAACCGCGAAGAAATCTAAACAATGGTGCAAAGGAGACAGCAAAACAAAACGAAAGCCGGCATAACCCGTTGAGAAACCGAAACAAAAGGAAAGGCAACAAAAACCAAGTAGACACCAACACAAATGGGAAGACAAAATAACAGAAGAGAAATCGAAGACAAAAGAAAGACAAAATTAACGAAGACACACCAAAACAATATGAAAAGCAACATGAACCGAGGAGACACCTAAAACACATTAAGAAAAACAATACCATATCTGGCACCCGTCTAATTACTGTTAGGTTAATTCATAAATTTACCTACATGTATGTAGTATAAGATGGCATTTCATTAACTGCTTGAAGCAAAATCGTAATTAATATCGGGGCTCGCAGTAGGTAAATTAGTGATTATTTAAGAGTAAAATTTAGAAAAATGTTGTAGGAAAAGGTAGTATATAAAAAGATAAATATCTTAGTTTAAACTTTGTTTTATTCACATAACATATGTAATACATAATACAAACATGATTAAACATAAATGAATTGGTGACAGAAACAAGTGTTAATACACTTATATAAATCTGTTACCTTTCATCGTAGCCAACATTAACAACTATATATATATATAGCTTAGGGATAGGGACGTGAATAAATTACAGGAGAAGTTAGAAGAGAGTTTGGGAAACGCAGTGTAAAATATGGCACATGTACAAATACGTTATATTCATAAAATCAGTGTATTGTGGTCAAGACAAATCAGTCGGTTGCGTCATCGTTAATACACATTTTTGGTTGATTTTCAGACTATTTCAAGAAAGGTATATATATATGCATATAAGTAAGATCGTACCTGAACAAGCTGCATTATAATGCTTATATAAAATATATACTCTATGATAATCATGTGGATGGTTTTTCCCTACGTCACTGTGATAGACTGTTCACACTCCATACACTGTTACTGATCAGTGAACATCTAAACTAGTATAATCAATGCAACAGATCAGGGTCGGTTCGATGGTTTATTTAAGTTTCATAACACTTATACATTAAGACGCAAGTAATCTTGACATTTTTACTGACAAGTATTTTGAATGGATATTGGTGATAGCGAGCGTGCATGATTTCTACCGAATTTTACTTAACGGAGACAAGTTTATTCGGAATATTCAGTTATAACCTTTGTATTCAGTTAATAAAATGCTTAAGGGTTCATACAGTATATGACTTCGACACACAAAATATGTATATTTTATTCATATTATTAAATATTACATTTTGTACAGTGTTTATGAATGATCGACTGATGTAATAAATTATTAACTTTTTATTAATTACACGAATTAATGAAATCCTGATGGTGTCACGGGCTTTTCATCAAGTCTATGATAATACATTAAACACAACTCTAAGTCAAATCTACACCGGAGTATCATATAATTAACCTAAAACCTCAAACATGCACATATATATCATATACGGACAAAACGTAAAATTAAATCAACTAGTTCAGCATGATGACTTTACTTGTAATTAACATTCAGAATATATGCAGACGACATAAGTATGATGATGACGTCATAGAAAGGCTCACGTGACACACTTATCAACGTAGCTACCATACAGGTGAGCCTCTGCACAGGTAAATAGACTTGTCAGGCGATGATTTAAGAGTGTTGTGTTCACCTCGAGCTGAGGCAAGTAACCTACAGAAAACCCACGGCCTAGTTAAGCATTAAATGAATTAATTAGTGCATTGATTACTGAATGCAATGGATCATATTACTTGTGTGAAAGCTCATCTTTGATCTTACGAATTTGTATCATCTAAACATTTTGATCAGTCCCTTTTAAGTTTACGAATCTGATATCAGTTTTTGTCGTGTTGGTAAAACATTAAAGGTAAATAACTACTCAGTCGACATAATCCCACTTAACCTTATTTTAAAAGTGAGGGTGACCTGGCAAATTCAGCTATACCAAATTTACCTGAGGTTGCTCATGTTAGCCGCGATTGACAGCCATTGACAGCGTTTGACCACTGAGTAACTGACAGCGGTTTAGTGATTTAATAATCGTCAACCTTGATGAGCTAATAAAGGGACCTGTGAAGGTTTGGGTTAGTTTATCTTTTACTTGATTTTGCATGATATGTTATTGCAGCATGATAACGAAAACTGGTGGTGACGCTTGGCGTTTAAATACACTAATACACTGTTCGAGTGGGGACATCGACAAGAAGTGTGTTTGTCTTTATCCATTTAAGCTATGGGGCCCTTTTGGCTTGGTGGGGAGGGTCAGGGACGCTTGTCGTTTGAATATACCAATACACTGTTCGAATGGGGACATCGACAAGAAGTGTGTTTGTCTTTATCCATTTAAGCTGTGGGGCCCTTTTGGCTTGGTGGGAGGGTCGGGGGCGCTTGTCGTTTGAATAGACCAATACACTGTTCGAATGTCTTTATCCATTTAAGCTGTGGGGTCCTTTTGGCTTGGTGGACATATAAACTTTAACATGCATAATTGTAACTTAAGAGCCCAACCTGGGAAACTATCGGCCGTTTTCTCGACGCAAAAATAGGTCGCCATTTACAGAATACGGTTTACACATTACACATTTACCTGTGTGAGGTCTGGGTACAGTTGTTTGAGGGCCGATCATAGAACGCTGTGTGACTAACACACCGTAACATCCGGGATGAGATAATACACACATGAAACCATTAAAAACACACCAGAAAAGTATCATAACAAGTTTAATTACTTTCAAACAGGCATAAGTAAACATGTATTGTAATATATACCTTAACCTTGAGCCCAGGCTTAAAATGAACCGAAACGTTTAACAGTGGTCGAGTTGGTTAATGTGATTCACACATGAGTGTTGGTGCTGTCATGAGAATGAACGAAACACATCTATTATAAATAGGAAACAACATAAAAGCTATACGTATCGCGAATGAATCATGGAAACACATAATGGAAAATTAAAGTAATATTAAAATAATTTCATGACATAATGGAAATGTTTCATATTTTCAAATTTGGTAAGAGGTTTATTTGCTTGTGTTGGTGAGCTTTTAACGTTGTTATTAAAAAATCAACAGTACAACAGTTTTTCAAAATTTTCAACAATGATTAGTAACTTGAGTAAAGACAAAATAGACTTCTCCATTTCAGTAATTTGTAACGATGTTGATCTATATGATTTATTGCAACGTATTTGCGTCTTCTTGTTGGGAGGTTATTATGGTAACCAACATTGATCTGCTGCCCCCATTGGTGTTTTTTTATCCATTTTTCTTTTTCTTTTCATTTCCTCTTTCTTTGCATCGGTGTTTCCTGAGCATTTCTATTTATCCTGTGAACAGAATAATGGGACGGGTTTAAGTCTCGTGCTACCGTGTCCAGGGGATTTCAATGAGATGGTATTACCTAGTTACTTTCTCATAGATACTTGTAATAGGTTTCTTGTACAGGTACTTATTATTGCAGAGACGAGGGGGACACTGTATGTACCAATACTAACCTGACAGAAGAGGGGGCTAGATGTTCACCGTACCAGTAACCTATTCCTCACGGTGTGTATACACTCTCTATCGAGAGGCGAAATGTACCGGGTCGAGTGACAGATGAAATATACTATTTCGTCACATCGATGTGCAGGTAAACAATACAAATCGCTCACTCACTCAAAGCTTGACATAGGGACCAGTCAGTCTTAAAAAGTTACGACATGTTTGATACAAATGCACTACATTGTTTGTGTATAAAGTAAAACTTTGATAAATTTTTTGTTTCTTTTCACTGGACTCGAGGTTTGATTCCAGGGTATGTCTGTCACTTCAGTATTCATTGATGTGGATACATTTTCCAGCAGGTTGTTACATATTTTCACTACTCTCAGGGAGAAAAAATATGTGTCTCTATTTTTTATGAGTTTCCTCTTAAAATATTCCTAGCAGCAATACAGTTCAAAGGTTTGAGGATGTTATTTGAATCTTTGTCATATATGAAAATGATCCACGCCAAACGATCAGTTAACAAGGGCGATGCCAAGATCTAACTTTACAGAGATTACTACCATTTCTGTCTTCAAATTACAGTGGTTATGACGAGGATGCAAAACCGTCAACAAACACAGAGTGACACACATGTGCTGTGAGTATGTAAATATAACAAAACATACCTGAAAATAGGTTATATACATGTACATTATATATATGTCTGCTCTAAGGTAAATTTTGCTACTAGGGGCATCAACTGAAAATTATCCTTTCATGGTTCAGCACGAGTACATAATGATTCCCTTATAAACACTATAGGGTATTAACTACACAGTAAGGTTGTACATGCCATTCAACACAGGTGTAGCATTACACACAGTTAATGTATCACATGACATAAGGCATATAGTGGCATACAGTACCGGTAGTACCTGATATAAAGCACAGGTATGACATCAAAACAGGTATGGAATCGAATACAGCACAGGTTTGCCATCAAAACAAAACAACAGGTATGACATAAAAAAAAGATAACAGATATGACATCAAAAACAGAACAGGTGTGACATATAATACAGAACGGTATGACATCAAATACAGAACAGGTATGACATAAAATACAGAACAGGTATGACATCAAAAACAGAACAGGTGTGACATATAATACAGAACGGTATGACATAAAATACAGAACAGGTATGACATAAAATACAGAACAAGGGTGACATCAAACATAGAACGGTATGACATAAAATACAGAACAGGTTTGACATAAAATACAGAACAGGTATGACATAAAATACAGAACAGGTTTGACATAAAATACAGAACAGTTTTGACATAAAATACAGAACAGGTATGACATCAAACACAGAACAGGTATGACATAAAATACAGAACAGGTTTGACATAAAATACAGAACAGGTTTGACATAAAATACAGAGCAGGTATTACATCAAAAACAGAACAGGTATGACATCAAAAACAGAACAGGTGTGACATATAAAACAGAACGGTATGACATTAAATACAGAACAGGAATGACATAAAATACAGAACAGGTATGACATAAAATACTGAACAGGTTTGACATAAAATACAGAACAGGTTTGACATAAAATACAGAACAGGTATGACATCAAAAACAGAACAGGTATGACAACAAAAACAGAACAGGTGTGACATATAATACAGAACGGTATGACATTAAATACAGAACAGGTATGACATAAAATACAGAACAGGTGTGACATCAAACACAGAACAGGTATGACATATAACACAGAAAGGTATGACATAAGATACAGAACAGGTATGACATCAAACACAGAACGGTATGACATCAAATACAGAACAGGTATGACATCAAACACAGAACGGTATGACATCAAACACAGAACGGTATGACATAAAATACAGAACAGGTATGACATCAAACACAGAACGGTATGACATCAAATACAGAACAGGTGTGACATCAAACACAGAACGGTTTTATAATGAATATAACATCAGTGTTACATAACACATATAACACTGGTATGACGTCATATAAGCCACAATAATGATACCAAAACAATACATTTGTAACATTACGTATAGTACAAGGATAGGGGTCACGGTGGCCGAGTGGTTAAGGCGTCTGACTGTCTACGATCCCTAGCCCTCCACCACAGGGTGGCAGGTTCGAGATTAAAGTGGGTCAGTCGCCGGGTACTGGCCGTAGGTCGGTGGTTTGCTTCCCTCCACCACCAGAACCTGGCCTTTCCTCAAATTACCGTAGCTATCAATAGGACGTAAAGCACAAAGAAACATGTATCACATGTATGATATGACACATGTATGACAAAAAAACCACAAAAAAACAAGGTATGATATAATTATAATGTTCAAAAGGCATGACATTAAATACAGTACAGATATAGCATGACACATTACCGAAATACATAACCTCACTTTCTAAACATACACATAAGGCGAATCGAAAAGAGTATGTACAATATAATAAACGAATCATTATTTGATATATAGGGTATTTTAAACGTTTTGTGAAAACTTGCAAGTGTCTGTAAGGTGTTACTTTGGAGCAGTCAGTGAGTGGCCCTGGGATCTGTGAACAATATATTAACGTGACCTTACCTAACGTCAGCAGAGAAACTCCTTAACAAACGAACAAACAACACCTTGTTTCCTAAAATAAATAAAAATAACACTAACCACATAGTAGGCTGTCTTAATCTGTCATTAATTGTTTTCCATCAACTCATTTCCACAGTATAATTTTATAAAAAGAAACGATCATTTATTTAGTAAGAATATGACAGACACATGTATAATTAGGGTTTCAATGACACAACAACCGCATAAAATATAAAAACTCTTCTGATGATAAAAATGGCTTTCTGACAATGCGAATGTTCTTAAAGTGCTAATGAACCGGTAATAAACGTGAGATTAATGTTTAGGAAATAGTGACCGATTAATTTTACAAAACATTATATTAGTCATAACTATACACATTAATCCTACCGGGAGAATTCCAGGCAAACGTGCTCCTTGTAGGTTCGGGGGCGTTAAAGAAAAAATGACCTGGTATATTACATTGCATGATCGTCCGAGGCGACTAATGAAGAGACCTCTGCAAAATTGGTCCTCTTTTTGAAGACATAGAGGAGAACAAGCATGATCTTCAGGCTTTTTGTAACAGTTGGGGCCTCTGCTTTCCTTTTCTCTCTTATCTATGTGTTTTTTCAATTAGACACCTTGTTGTCTGTATAATATGACGTTGTGGGTATCATACCTATCTTGCGTGACAGTGAGATGGCAATTTCGTCTGGGGACACCGTCTGCAGAGTTGATGTGAGAAGTGATACCCCTAGTGAGAGGAGCGTAAAGCACAAACAGGTGATCGCACCTTTAAAAATAGGTACAATTTGTACACTGTACATGTACAACATGCCAAAAATGAAATTCACTGCTTCGTAAAGCTTTTTCTTCTTTCAGAACTCATCGAAGATGCCAGCGGGGACAAAACGTTGGAAATCCGGAAGATGTTAAGTATATTGTACCACATATTATACTATGTTTAATTTCCTGTAATTCTAGTGTAACTGATTAATATGGCACTGTGTGTAGTGACGGTGACTTTGAAGTGCTCTAACCAAACACTAGATCTACCCTGTTAAAATATCTGGTATTCCAATTAGACCGCTAATCTCTATGTACATATATATATATATACAACTGGCTTATTGGTTCGGCCTACCCTACGTTGTATCTACCTATCTGAATATATTACATCTTCAATTTATATGTAGTATATGTTTGAAATGTATATCTTTCTATATAGAAAGGGCTTTTATAGGCAATGCCTGTGCCCAATCCTATTGTTAACTGCAACAATAAAATAATTTTGAAAAAATCTACATATGTCTACCTATAACATTAGTTGATGTGAGAACTCAAACCCCGAGGAAAAAGAACGTAACACACAAACGGATGGTCATGATTGCACCTTTAAGATTGGGTACTAGATACCGTATACCAATAATGAATTATACTGGTTTGGTTTAGTTTGGTTTGGTTTAATATTGTTTAACGTCCTATAACAGCTAAGGTCATTTAAAGGACGTGCCTCCATGACTGTATGGGTGCTTGCGTGTGTGTGTGTGTGCAGGAGACAGGGTATGTTAGATGTGCTTGCCTCCTTGTGATAGCGCGGATCTGATGCCGACTTTATAGTGCTATCTCACTGAAATACCATCCCGAAGGCACCCAGCACAGCATTCCGCCCGGTCACATTATACTGACAATGGGTGAACCAGTTGTTGCCATTCCCCTAAATGCTGAACGTTAAGCAGGGAATAACAACAACCATTTATTACACTGCATCATACAGCTGTTTTCTCCCTTTTATGATTCATCGAGGATGCTAGGGGGCACAAAACGATGGAAATAGATATTGTCTAAACTGGTTTTTAAACAAAAAGGGGAGGTGCCTTAAAAAAACATTAACTCATTTAACATATACAACAAAATGTTATTGATCCTTTTGGTAATGTATTAGTCAATTGAATTAATTATTTTAATTTTTTTTTAAATAATTTACATTTGTATGCATACATTTATAAACCGGGCAGGACAACAAATGCAGGCACATCTGTTTATAACTTCATAAAAAGATACATAAATTCGCATACAATATCAGTACAAATAACATTTGAAAATGAAACTCACTGTAAGCTACATGTATTAGTATTAACACATAAAACCTGTTTACGGTATATGATTATAACACAATTTTGCCGATGTCTTTGTTATGTGTTTTGATACAAGTTTTGCCATTTCTCATTTCCTTTAAAATTAAAGATACATATATATCAATTGATCTCTTTTCATAAATGTCTTTGTTATATGTTTTAAAACAGGATTTGTCATTGTGCCCATTTCGTCTGAAATTGAAATATCTATGAAAATCCATTTTGGTTATATAACGTCTTTTGTGAGCTGTTTTGAAATCGGTTTTGCCATTTTGCCCATTTCCTCTTTAATTGAAATATTTATATCAATCCATTTTGTTCAATAAACGTTATTGTTAGCGGTTTTGAAACAGGTTTTGACATTATGCCACTTTCCTTTAAAATAAAAAAATAAAAACTTATCATGTTTAAAAATGTCTTTTTTTCAACTAAAATCGAATAATCTATATTAACTTATCTTGTGTCATTAATGCATGCCGTTGTTAGTATATAATTGACAGATAAGCACTGTATATCACATCATTTAGCTGTGATAGTGACAGAACTTCTAGCCACTGTATTGCTAGACAGGGAAATATCGGGAAGGGCAGAGCGGAAGTCTGATGAAATCACCGCAAACATTTAGTCATAAACGAAGGAAGCCACGTGTACACTCGGGTTTTGTTGTAAAATATAGTTCACGTTTTGGTATTATTCATATTTTTCATTTTTAATTTGGATATTGAGTTTAATGAATAGAGTTTTATTCCGTAGGATGGACCTGATTAATGAGCATTGCGTTATGCATATGCATTTAATCAAAGATATCCTATTTCCGTCAGGACAGCTGTACAAGGATACACGGATATTAAATTCATGGTAACATTTATCATTTATTTACTTAAAATAGACAAGTTTTATGTAATATCATCTATAAGAGGATCTGATATGTATTTGCTGGTTTACCCATTCCCTTGTTAACATGTTTGCTTAGTGCTGCGGTAATGTTTTAGAAATTAATCGTCTAGTCCTGTATGGAGAGGGAAATAGATATTCTGTCTATGTTTTATGAGATTGGTTATTTGCCGCATGCACAAACAACACATCAGGCGCCATCGTGGTCGAAAACTGGAATGACCTTTATTACCAAAGAACGTAGGAGAGTTCCACTATTCGGCATAGACTAAATAAGAGCCGGAATAGGGACCGGATATGGATACATAACAGTAACAAGCAACAAAAGTGCAATATTTACTGTGCAAAATACAAAATAACATTTAACAACATTACAGACGCTCACAACACAATTACAAATAGAAGCAGCATCATAATAGGTTTGGAGAGTGCATCTTAGCTATTTATAATAATTTGGTTCTTCTCGAATTTGCGAATTTTATATGTTTACCGAAATTCGTTATTTCTTTTGTATTTTTCACAATCAGATAGTCCTATCAATTTAAAAATTCTTGACTTTTTAAAGTAATAAGCTTTCAAACATTTTGCTCGCAAATCAGAATAACATGGACATTTAAGAATAAAATGAAACTCGTCTTCACCATCATCTAAAATAACAAATTACACACTCGACGATTTCGCTCAATGTTTTGATATCGCCCTGTTTCTATATTGAAGTTATTAGAAAATAATTTATTTTTTGTGATTTATTTCAGATATTCTTTTGGTTTGGGTTTACTCAGGCAGTTTTGTAGATAAAAATTATCGTAAAGATATCTATAAGCATCTGCTTTTGATGATATTCTATTATTTTCTGCACATTCCTCTCTAAAAATATCAATTAATCTTTCTTTAATTAATGAATAGAACTTGTTGCCATTAATATCATATGTGTCATTTGTGATCTTAAATAATCTATCTGAACCATATACTTCAGACACAGACACAGCTTCCGGCCACATACTATTGGATTTCATCAGAATATCACAGTATTAATCCTTGTCACGTGTTCAATATATATCCGGTATTAGCAATACCCAGCTTACGAAATCAAGAGCCATGCTGTTTTGTAACTATATGCATGAATGTTAATTTTGTTTCTCACACAAACAGAGATTCTGTTGTAAAACAGATCGAAACTATAAATGTACATTGTTATATATATTCAAGGAATCGCAAAATCCACTGTGTAAATCGCTAATAGGTACGACTTCAACCTAAGCATTCATTGACACAAGGAATTGTTTTCTTTGTTAGCTTTTGAATAAATTGTTTGTTACTAGATCATGTAAGTTCCTCTACTTATATCAAAACTTGCTTTCCTTTCAAATAGAAAACAGCGGAAGGCATTAGTTCGAAATTCTGTCCTTTAGAAAGAAGAGCACACATGCAAAGACACATTTTCAACAGACAGCGATTTTAATAAAATTATATTCAACATGATAGTTTGACTCCAGGTGTATTTTTTCAATGAAATGTCCCAAATATAAAGTATAGGTTCAATATTCAATGGTGATGTCAATAATGTATGTCAACAATGTGGCGTTTTATACACAGATATTGCATTAAACAATGCGTAGCATTCGGAACATATCGCCTATGCTACCTAGTTTCGTAGAAAATGACGAAACGGTATTTCGAATGAAAAGCGTAGCTGAATCGAGTCATTTCGGTACATATATAACAACTAATTGTACATACGCTACAGTGTGGCCGAATCGACATCGATTTGTGTGGACAACTCATACACATTTAACAACGGTATGTATATTCACTTCACTGGTCATGTGTCTGATGAAGGTGACAGAGTACATACCGTACTAGTCATCGAAGTGTTACACATACACACTTATTGGTTGTGTTACAGGGATCTGTTCATAACAATTGCTAGATGTACTTATACGGAACACCTAAAAGAAACGAGTTTTGGTGTGAAATGTTTGATGTGTGCAATACTATTCAGTGTCTACCTGCATGGTCAATCTTATATCAATAATAGCATTTGAAACAGATTCTCTGCAGATTTTCCTATATACAGTAACCTCTGTGTTCCAATTAATCTCAGTATTGTAGGTGTGTATCCATCACGTGCTGTGATCTTCAATTAACTCAAGACTAAGGTTCGGACACAAGTGATGTGTATTTCATCAGAATAGTTCGATCTAGGCACAGGCTAGCAATGCCCAGCTTACGAAATCAAGAGCCACCATGTTTTGGTGTGAAATGTTTGATGTGTGCAATACTATTTTCAGTGTCTACCTGCATGGTCAATCTTATATTAATAATAGCATTTGAAACAAATGTACAAAACACGAAAGATTATACCTATTTTAAACCATTTCGTGTACAAAATGTTTAATTAAACTATATTACAAATTTTGAGTTAGGGATCTCTGTCCCTATTCTCTGCAGATTTTCCTATATACAGTAACCTCCCCTTAACTTCCGCTTTGATAGAACTGTCGCACAGTTAGGCAAGTCCTGCAATTTATGGATTTCTTTCATAGAGGAGTTATCAAAGTTATAGAAATACGGGGTAAAACTGTTTTCAATCCTTTGTTACATTTTTTGACAGTGGCTCAAGGATCCTTAAATATGTATATAGATAATATATTATTTGTCCCATCTAACTACCAATAGCATGCTATTCCTCTGAATGTACATATGTGCATACTGTACTATTATTGAACCCGTGTTTTGCAATTTGAAGTATTACATTATGTAAATGTAGTTACTCAAACTATATTTATTTAGCTTTTCATTTGTACATTTTCCCGTATATCATTTACGTGTTCCAATTAATCTCAGTATTGTAGGTATGTATCCATCACGTGCTGTGATCTTCAATTAACTCAAGACTCAGGTTCGGACACAATTGATTTGTATCTCATCAGAATAGTTCGATCTAGGCACAGGCTAGCAATGCCCAGCTTACGAAACCAAGAGCCACCATGTTTTATAACCAAGCAATATTTAGCCTACATACACCTGTTCTATTTATCGCCTGATATCACAATATGTTGATACACGTATACAGTAGTATGTCCTAACCGGGATAATGTATACATGTGACTTCAGTGTAATGCAGAATAAGTTAATCGTTTGCTTTTCTAAAAGCTACCTATTATATTATGATAAAGAAAACATCACATACAAATTAAAGAGGAAAGGTCAACAATTAGGACAGAATTCATGCAGCTTACGTTACGTGGAAAATACCAGAAACGCAGCGCGTGCAAAACCGCATGAAGTATGAATTAAATCACGTTCGGGAACAGATGTTTATCAACGTTTTTAAAGAAATTCAACATATTCAAAAGATGTAAATAAAACAACACCATTCATGCGAGGAATTCACGTAGCTCTGGTATGATTTTGTTTGAATCCACGAAACGGGTTGAGCTGAAAATTACATTTCTTTCTTTTGATTTTTTTTTCTCGTTGAATGAAATATAAAATATAAAATAATCCTTATACTTAAATTACATAGACTATTTTTTTTATATCTTTATTCATTTCCAACAGCTACGGTGTAATAACGCGTATCCAAAATATACCAAAAATAATTTCGGTGTGCATTTTCTCAAGTCTATGGAATCATTAACTAAAATTCTAAACCAATCAAATCACTAAAATGTAACAATTCAGTTTATTTGTCTTTTACATGTGCTTCACATGTGTTCTATTCTTAAAAGTAATTTTGATGTAAATATGTACATAGACAGCGTGGTAAAGTTTAACTTGTTGAGACAATGAAAAACTTTCGAGATAGAGAAAAACATCGACTTACCCAATTGAAAACCTATTAAAATTGAAGCTGATAATAATAATATTTTTTTTTATATAAATTTGTTTAAAACAGTTTATCTTATTGAAAAATAACTGAAAACATTATAATTATAATTTAGAGAAATTTAAAGGCTTGTTGTTAACAGAAAATGAAAATCATTTCCACAAACAATAAAATAGAAATGCTACAGCAAGAATTTGGTTTAAACTTTGTTTTATTCAAATTTTGTTTGACAATACATCGAAATACAAATGGTACATTTTATAGAACAGAAAAGGAAACAAAAACAAGTGTCGTGACACTATCAACTTTTCAACACTAGCTACCGGAATGAAGTAACAGTACAACAGAACACATACGGGTATAGGGGAGGGGGTAATGGATTGGTATGCAGTGGAAACCAGTGATGAATAATCTATCAATATACATGTGATCATCAGCAAAAATTTGAAAACCACAAATCTAAATATATGCATTTTCACAGGAAATACTTAACTGAGTCAAGCATTATGGTATGGAGTGACGTAACCGTGCGTTTCTTTATCGGGTTTGTACCAGTTGTACTGGTACGAACCTGCTGAATCCGTAACGGAACGCGCCGTACCAGCCGAACCGAACCGAACCGAACGGAACGGAACCGATTAAATGGATTCAAAATTATAAATTGTGTATATCTTTTTGCTTTGAAGCAATGCTTAGAGTTAATATATATATTCACATTGAATTTCACCATTCTAAATTGTAATTAGTAGGGCCTTGGTTTGGCTACAAATGTCTGAAAATACAAATTCAAATTCAAATTCAAATTTTTTTAATTGCACATTTGTAACTACAAAGTAGTTTGAAGGCACAATAGCAAAGTCCATACCTTATACTGTCAATAAGCCCACTCTCCTCAGTTCTAGAGACTGTTTAATGAATAAGCAAGGGTCCAGTATAAATTGGGAATTGTTTGTAGATAATATAACAGTTTATGCAATACTGATATGGGTCACAGCACACATAAACACACACTGGGACATTTGTAACGAACCCTGTTGTTGATGCAGTCTGAGTACAGCTAGCAAGGATTACAATCAGTCAAAGTCAATGGATGTTCCCCTTGTAGATTTACTCGGGTATTTTGGTCTCTTCGCGACAACGATGAATTCATAGAAATGTACGGATCGGAAATGAAAATAAGCATCCTACATTACAGTAACGTTAAAATGTCTGCTCCCCTCACTTCTATCGACTACATGGGACAGCGATTGGTTGATTTGCGTAGTACTAAATGCCGGGCGAAGTGGATGTGGCATAAAATTCCGACTATTTATTTGTTTATTTAAAAAAAAACATTTTTGAATCGTTTTACCTTATCAAAGGGAAAAAATCATCGCTTTTCATAACTGAAGCGCATTTTGATAGTGACGGCAGCCTCCTTGGAAACTCAAGTGCGATTCAATGGCGTTCCATTATTTGATACCGTGCCGAATCGGTACAACCGGTACGAACCCGATAAAGGAACACACGGATACCCTTGTGTGTAATCGGTCAAGTTTTCCGTTGGAGGGAATCTGGAAAATATACGTTAATATTCCATCAAGTCAGTCTCGAGACGAAAAATCCTCCTTCGTCTTCACAAGTATACAGACAAACGAAATAATATGATCGAGCTTCGCATGACCAAGGGGTGATTTGTAATTGTCTGTTCTGATAAAAATGTTAAAATAGTGCGGATACGTTAAGTCGCAAAGTTTGTTTTTGGAATAAAGAAAGTAAGTTGAAATAAGTGTTAAAACTTTGGGAAGCTAATTTCGTTAGAAATGGAAAATAAATCATTGCTATGATCAGAATGTTCGTGCTAGGTGTGTAAAACAATATATATATATACCTGTAGACGTATGTCTATAAACGTATTGTCTGTAAAGTATTGTCTTTAAACGTATGTCTATAAACGTATGTCTATAAACGTATTGTCTATAAACGTATTGTCTATAAACGTATTGTCTATAAACTCATTATCTGTAAACGTATTGTCTGTAAACGTATTGTCTGTAAACGTATTGTCTGTAACGTATTGTCTGTAACGTATTGTCTGTAAACGTATTGTCTGTAAACGTATTGTCTGTAAACGTATTGTCTGTAAACGTATTGTCTGTAAAGACACCGGCTGTAAACCCACTATCTGCAAACGTATTGTCTGTGAACCCACTGTCTGTAAACGGATTGTCTGTAACGTATTGTCTGTGAACCCACTGTCTATAAACGTATTGTCTATAAACGTATTGTCTGTAAACGTATTGTCTTTAAAGACACCGGCTGTAAACCCACTATCTGTAAACGTATTGTCTGTAAACGCATTGTCTGTAACGTATTGTCTGTGAACCCACTGTCTGTAAACGTATTGTCTGTCAACGTATTGTCTGTCAAAGTATTGTCTGTAAAAGTATTGTCTGTAAAGACACCGGCTGTAAACCCACTATCTGCAAACGTATTGTCTGTGAACCCACTGTCTGTAAACGTATAGTCTGTAACGTATTGTCTGTAACGTATTGTCTGTCAGCGTATTGTCTGTAAACGTATTGTCTGTAAAGACACCGGCTGTAAACCCACTATCTGCAAACGTATTGTCTGTGAACCCACTGTCTGTAAACGGATTGTCTGTAACGTATTGTCTGTGAACCCACTGTCTATAAACGTATTGTCTATAAACGTATTGTCTGTAAACGTATTGTCTTTAAAGACACCGGCTGTAAACCCACTATCTGTAAACGTATTGTCTGTAAACGCATTGTCTGTAACGTATTGTCTGTGAACCCACTGTCTGTAAACGTATTGTCTGTCAACGTATTGTCTGTCAAAGTATTGTCTGTAAAAGTATTGTCTGTAAAGACACCGGCTGTAAACCCACTATCTGCAAACGTATTGTCTGTGAACCCACTGTCTGTAAACGTATAGTCTGTAACGTATTGTCTGTAACGTATTGTCTGTCAGCGTATTGTCTGTAAACGTATTGTCTGTAAAGACACCGGCTGTAAACCCACTATCTGCAAACGTATTGTCTGTGAACCCACTGTCTGTAAACGTATTGTCTGTAACGTATTGTCTGTGAACCCACTGTCTGTAAACGTATAGTCTGTAACGTATTGTCTGTAACGTATTGTCTGTCAACGTATTGTCTGTAAACGTATTGTCTGTAAAGACACCGGCTGTAAACCCACTATCTGCAAACGTATTGTCTGTGAACCCACTGTCTGTAAACGAATTGTCTGTAACGTATTGTCTGTGAACCCACTGTCTGTAAACGTATAGTCTGTAACGTATTGTCTGTAACGTATTGTCTGTCAACGTATTGTCTGTAAACGTATTGTCTGTAAAGACACCGACTGTAAACTCATTATCTGTAACGTATTGTCTGTAAACGTATTGTCTGTAAAGTATTGTCTGTAACGTATTGTCTGAAAACGTATTGTCTGTAAACGTATTGTCTGTAAAGACACCGACTGTAAACCCATTATCTGTAACGTATTGTCTGTAAACGTATTGTCTGTAAAGACACCGACTGTAAACTAATTATCTGTAAACGTATTGTCTGTATCGTATTGTCTGTAACGTATTGTCTGTAAACGTATTGTCTGTAAACGTATTGTCTATAAACGTATTGTCTGTAAAGACACCGACTGTAAACCCATTATCTGTAACGTATTGTCTGTAAACGTATTGTCTATAAACGTATTGTCTGTAAAGACACCGACTGTAAACCCATTATCTGTAACGTATTGTCTGTAAACGTATTGTCTGTAAACGTATTGTCTGTAAAGACACCGACTGTAAACTCATTATCTGTAAACGTATTGTCTGTAAACTCACTGTCTGTCAACGTATTCTCTATAAACGTATTGTCTGTAACGTATTGTCTATAAACGTATTGTCTGTAAACGTATTGTCTGTAAAGACACCGACTGTAAACTCATTATCTGTAAACGCTTTGTCTGTAAACTCACTGTCTGTAAACGTATTGTCTGTAACGTATTGTCTGTAAACGTATTGTCTGTAAACGTATTGTCTGTAAAGACACCGACTGTAAACTCATTATCTGTAAACGTATTGTCTGTAAACCCACTGTCTGTAAACGTATTGTCTGTAAACGCATTGTCTGTGAACCCACTGTCTGTAACGCATTGTCTGTGAACCCACTGTCTGTAAACGTATTGTCTGTAACGTATTGTCTGTAACGTATTGTCTGTAACGTATTGTCTGTAACGTATTGTCTGTAACGTATTGTCTGTAAACGTATTGTCTGTAAACGCTATGTATATAAACACACTGTTGGTAAACATACTGTGTGTACAGTAAACGGCAAAAGTCATTTTGTTAACTTTAAAAATCACTTTCCGCACTATTTGAAACAAGTTTGTCCGTAAAAGGTCATCACCTATAAACGACACTTTCTCTATAATAAGTAAATGACCGGAACTGTTTTTAATAAACATATTCTATTGCCAATTACCAAAGTATGGGATGCAACTAATTAAACTCAAATCAAGTCATTTCCATTGAAAGTAAAGAAAACGGCGCTTACCTTAAAAGGTCAATGAAGATCACTCCCTGTAAACGGGAATGTCTTTAAAACGTCAGTGTCTGTTAAATGTCAATGTCCTGAGACAACACTGTCTGTACATGGTACTGTCTGCAAAATGTCATTTTGTATCAGGTCACATTTCGTAGAACTGTTTATATTTTCCACATAGTGTGACAAGTTTGACATTTCTGCAGCGTGATTGTCATACGCTGAACTATTGTGTCACTTATGTATGTATGTATGTATGTATATAAGTAAGAAACAGTTATATATTCATTCATGAAATACCACCCCC
>NW_018408312.1:204593-222433 GCF_002113885.1 Mizuhopecten yessoensis
ATTTTTAACAATTCTAAAAAAAAAAAAAATAGAATCTAGGCTATGAGTGTTTACACAACCAGTTTGCCCTTACCAAATACGAGCGTAATATTCCACGAATCAACAACCTATTCTGATACTTTCCAAAGTTGAGGGGATATGTGGGGTTATTTTCATTTCAGGAAACTTAATAATCAAATTGATTGATTCCCGTAAAAACTAAAACAAAAATACCGATATTTGGAGAAAAAGAATACTGAGGTTGGATATATATGTTCCTGCTAACTGCGGTCCAGTTTTGGTATGTAAGAATAATTTAAGTCCGGTCCTGGTAATTGGGTAAGACTTATTGAAGTCCGGTCTTGGTAAGTAGGAAAGACTAATTTAAGTCCGGTCTTGGTAAGAAGGTAAGCCTAATTGAAGTCATGTATTGGTAGGTAGGCGAGACTAATTAAAGTCCGGGTTTGGTAAGTAGGCAAGACTGATTAAAGTCCGGTCTTGGTGAGTAGGTATGACTAATGAAAGTCCGGTCTTGGTTAATAGGTAAGACTAATTACAGTCCGGGCTTGGTAAGTAGGAAAGACTAATTAAAGTGCGGTCTTGGTTAATAGGTAAGACTAATTAAAGTCCGGCCTTGGTAAGTAGGTATAAGACTTATTGAAGTCTGGCTTGATTTGGTTTGATTTTGTTTAACGACCTATTAACAGCTAAGGTCATTTATAAGGACGTGCCTCCATGTGTGTAGTGTCTTGGTAAGGAATTTAATTAAATTAAAATGCTAGTCTTTGTTATTACGTATAATTTAAGTCCAGTCTTGATAAGTGAGTACCACTTACTAACGGGTTACGTCCTGTTTTAATTACTTAGTGATATTAATTAAAGTCTGATCAGTACATGTAATAATAATTTCCGGATATGGGTCTATCGTTTTTGTATTTAGTTGTAGCCGAATATGTTTTAGATAATCCAGTAAAGAAAGAGCTGTATTTACTTCATCGGAGAATAAAGGATTCCATTCGGGAACACGTGTAGTGAATGTGTGATAAATTGATCGATTTATCGACTGATTTTTTTTTATCGTTTCATTGACTATTTATTGCGTAATAGTTAAAACAAAAAACTCACAGTAAAAACGAGTGAGACCATTACTCAGTATGTACATAACACCTTACCTGATTTCACACCTGTAAATTAACTCCTCGGGCAAAAAACGACACCTTGAACTTCCTATACGTATAAACATGACAAACGTACACACATGTGCATGTATGACCATATAAGGCTCGCGATTTAGACAGGTAAAGTTTACCACACACCTCCTATTGATATATGTGTTATTTATCGTTATAAAATGCACCTACATTGTATATATTGTACGTGTCTATACACAGTGTTTCATTAACCTCAAGAAAATAACACACTTCTATACGGATCGGAATTCACGCATGTTTTTACCAATTCAGCCAATCTAGACTTACGTGATATTTCATTTTACTTGCAACATTACCTTTTCAGTAACATGAAAACTAAATTAGATATCTTAATTGATTACATTTTAGAATTTATTGCTGATATTTGTAATAATGGGATAATTCATGACGTCGTAATAACAAATTAGATAAACTCGTAAAAACGAGACCACAGAACTCGTAATAACGAGATAAATTAAGTCTTAATAGCGAGATAGCATAATTCGTAATAACAAGATCAATGAAGTCGTAATAACGAGATAATGTAACTTGTAATAACGAGATAACATTAACTCGTAATAACGAGATAACATTAGCTCGTAATAACGAGATAACATAACTCGTAATAACGCGATAACATTAACTCGAAATAACGAGATAACAGAGCTCGTAATAACGAGAAAACAGAACTCGTAATAACGCGATAACATTAACTCGCAATAACGAGATAACAGAGCTCGTAATAACGAGAAAACAAAACTTGTAATAACGAAATAACAGAACTCGTAATAAAGAGATAACATTAACTGGTAATAACGAGATAATGTAACTTGTAATAACGAGATAACAGAACTCGTAATAACGAGATAACAGAACTCGAAATAACGAGATAACATTAACTCGTAAAAACGAGATAACATTAACTCGTAATAACGAGATAACATCAACTCGTAATAACGAGATAACAGAACTCGTAATAACGAGATAACATTAACTCGTAATAACGAGATAACAGAACTCGTAATAACGAGATAACATTAACTCGTAATAACGAGATAACAGAACTTGTAATAACGAGATAATGAAACTTGTAATAACGAGATAACATTTACTCGTAATAACGAGATAACAGAACTCGTAATAACGAGATAACATAACTCGTAATAACGAGATAACAGAACTCGTAATAACGAGATAACAGAACTCGTAATAACGAGATAACAGAACTCGTAATAACGAGATAACAGAACTCGTAATAACGAGATAACAGAACTCGTAATAACGAGATAACAGAACTCGTAATAACGAGATAACAGAACTCGTAATAACGAGATAACAGAACTCGTAATAACGAGATAACAGAACTCGTAATAACGAGATAACAGAACTCGTAATAACGAAATAACAGAACTCGTAATAACGAGATAGTTAAGTCGTAATAACGAGCTAGGATTTTTTTCTTTTTTGTGGTACTCATCGGCTTTCGTATATATATGCTCTATGGTAGGTTTAGAAGCTATAGGATGACTATTAACGACCAAGTCACTTAAGTTCATGGTTCACATCAATATCAATGTAAATTTCAAAATATTGATACATACGGAAATCATTATGGGGGATGTGGTGGGGGTTAAAATGTGTGTCAAAAAAGCAGTAAAAAGTATAATTAATTCAGGCACATAGGTACATTCGATTCAATCTGACATGAAAGTCGTCACAAACTCGTGTAGCTTAAGATATTGATGGAACGCATCCCAATTCCTCCAAAAACCCGGAAACCCCCTCGGTATTTGTTGATGACGATAGTAGTAAAAGAAAAACGTGATGTTCTTTTTTTGTTTGCAGTCCCCTCCCCAATTATAATTCATAAATATGTAAATACCACACACACGCTATATAATTTCCCTCTCTTCAATTTGTCATTTATAAGTTAGCCCAACGATTTACTAGGTCTCACCGTCGGTGAATTAAACATGATTAAGTTTCCAAATAGAACTCTCAAACAGTCATGAAGATGACGTTTCGGAGAAAGGTGAAGTCTGGTAGAGACGTGTTTACACGATAGCTTCACACTTCTCAGACCAGGTGTACATGAACATGTAGGTGTATTTTAATACATTCTTGGTTGGTGTAGTAAATGAAGACGGTCTCACTGTCACTCGTATACTGCTAGAAATGCGTCAGTGACATTACGTTACTACGTTCATTTAGACAACGTGCGTTCCGATCTGGAATAACAACAGTTTATGTTTATCTCCGTACTAACGAACTTCACAGAAAAAGAATGCCAAATTCTTATTTTCCGCTTTGTTTTCGTTGTAAACGACAACTTCACGGAAATAAAACAGAATACGAAATTTTTATTTTCATATTTTTTTCAAAATAAAAAGACAAGTTGGTTTTCGTTTTCTATTGATAAAATATTTCGTTAATATTCAAAATAAACTGTCGTTAATTGCATTTTAAGTAAAATTTATTGATTGATTGATTTTTTATATTTAATTATGTTTTGCATGTAAAATCCCCTCACCATTCCAAAAAACAACAACAGGGCCGCCACTCCCTTACTCTATATTCCACCCCCGGGCCACCCCTCCCGAAGTTCAAAGTCCCCACCCAAGAACCACCCTACCCTCCGACTTTTCGTTTTATGTAAAATATGCATTAAAATTTAATAGATGTTTTTTTACATCGCACGTTTAGAATCATAAAAACCTCCAGAGTTCGTTCTGTGTATAGCTCAGCAATATATAGCATACATAGTATGTACTCTCATGATACCTATGCAATACACATTATCGTACAATACAAGATTACAGACTAATTAATTTGCATATCTGTCTCAACCTCGTCGACCAATCATATTTTACAAGGGGCAGTCTGTGTAAAGTCTGTCTCGCGCCTAACACTACCAACTTGGCTAAGCTCCAGAAAACCGTCTGTGTATACGTTGTGACGTCACCCTCAGAGTATATAAACAAGCCGACTGGCGAACAGAAGCAGAAACAGTTTAGCTTTTGGACATACCACCGTACTTATACAAACCGTGCAAGGATTTTAACACTACACAAACAACAGCAAACCTAACCATTAACGTAAGTATACATTTATATGATATTTTTCTTCAATTTATTATAATAAATGTTTAATTAGGTTGTATTTTCATGTGCATTTTAATTTAAACTTTTTATTTATCTTTTAACGTTATGACTCACTGGCACGTGTGTATATTATGACTAAAATGTTCACGTGTGATTTTAATAACACGTAGATACGATATTTATTGTTTGACAGCTATGCATTACTCAATATCACGTGGTCATGCATACCTGTAAAACATGCATGACGAACCGACATGCACGTGTAAGCAAATGTGATGCAACTTTCTAGCTTTATTACAATTAGTATAGTTATTAGTGTATGACAGTTTAATTCTCGGCTGACACGTGTTGGATGCATTAGTCACTTAAACCTGAAAACTCTGTGTGTATATAGTCTTGCTCGTATTGAATTCAGACATCACACGTTTGTAAATATTGACAGTAAAACGGGTTTTCTCGAATAGGTCAGTGCCGTTCCATCTGTTGACTATAGTTGTCTATACATACAACCAATATACATGTGTATACACAGGTACATGAAGGATGTATAAATGTGTATATTCAAAAAGAATTAACGTACATGTATATAAATTATGTTGAGAGTGCGATGTACCGTTTGAGTGGCAGTTTAGTACATTATTGGATAAGTTTACTTATATTTCATTTTAAAAAATAATATAAAAAAAAATCTATCGTGTATTCTTATTTAAGATATTGCATATACAGTTTACGACGTGTGACGTCCTATGGCGGGGCTGGTCCCGGCGCATAACCTTTACGTTGCAATGCAATATTGGTCATTAGCCGTGTTTCGGACTAAATGTCAACTGTGTTGACGTGATTAGGGACTTGACTGCGGTTTTACTTGTTACCTGTGATAGAAGTCCATTATTTTACCTATACATTAGCATACATTGATGTAAGGGTGCTTTTCTAGTGTGTTTTATTTGCACTGTTTTACCTGGAGGCGTTTACCTGAGGGTGTGGACGTTTTTTATGGTCTACATATTAATGACCTGTGGGCAGTTGTCAATTGATGTCCGGTTTGACAGCTCGAACGAGTTTCGTCTCACGATCTTAAGAGGGTCGACGACACGAATCGATTGAACGATAAATACGTATTTACAAATGTGTCTTGATGGACAATGTCACCAACATAGGGCTGACTCAGCATATTATTTGGCGTCCACTGTCACGGGATCAACCATGAAAAACTGTACTGCAATGTTTATTGTACTGCATCAACAAAAAACAAATGTACGTGAAAATATGTACATCTTAACGCAATTGATGCGTTAAACATAAATTCCACTTATAAGCATGGATAAAACTATGAATCAATTATCGAGTACATATTTTCACCACAATCTTTGAAATATCATGAAAACTATTGAAATTTGTCCGATTGGTTTCCCCCAAAAAATTAAAGTGCAGAGCAAGATTTGGTGACATATTGCTATGCAGTGAGGGGGGCATTTTTCGACCCACCTATAAAACAGAGCACCGGGATTTTTTTTGAAATATTTTTTTTTATTGAAAAAGGGGAAAACAGTAATTTAGTGTTATTTGATATTTTATTATGTTATTAATGCAGTTATAGTATTAGAAGTAAACTGGTTATTTTTAAGTGTTACAAATAAATCTGTGTACAGGCCTCCGGGTAAATAAGCGGTTCAATATAACCTCTGCTTGCATTTTGTCGGCCCGTGTTATTATCACCGCGCAACACTGTTAGTGTACAGTAGACTGCTCGTGTATATATATACACATATTACTAGTACTATAAGCTAGTCTCGGCTTTATGTGAAAAGAAGTTCAAGGTCGATAGAATCACTAGAAGATCCCTATGTTGAAAAACATCAACAATTTCTAAACATGGTAAAACCGACCGACCTTGTACTAATAGTGTATTGAGTTAGGAAGGCTGTTTACACGATATCGATTTTAACCCTTTCACCACTGTAGACCATAGTGGACTCATCCAGATCAATGCATGGTAGAGTCTACTAAAGTTACATAGGGTGAAAGGGTTTATGTTGTCGACCTGCATTGTTGAGTTTAAAGTAAATATGATGTAGATTTCTACCTCGTATATATCGCTGCAAGTGTCGATAGCCGTCAGTCAAAATATATACACAAGCCAATGGGAACTGTAATGTGCACCTTTCATACAGCATTCATCTCTCTGCTTAACCCGCGTTCTTATGCAAAAAGACGAAAGCAAAAGATTATTTTAAACAGTGTCCAAAATGATAATAATTTTATGTTCGTGCAATAAAACTATTCAAATGATCAATACAGAATGAATTTTAATGTTTGGAATACTTTATATTTTACAGATAAGGCATGCTGCTGAAAGACGAGAAAATAAATATGACTAGCCTTCCCATGATGGCAAAGCTACAGACCGGCCGAGCCGTGATCATCGATTATATGACAGATCGCCAGCTCACACACACATACCTCATGATACAGGAGGCCGCACAGAACGGCGAGGGGTACGGAATGGACGAATTTGACTCAGAAAAAGACTTCCGAAGAGAAATTGATGGTAGTGATTGCTTTGCTATCATATGTAAAGAAAGCGGTGATATGATTGCTGCATTCATAATTGCAGTTAGCAAATTCTACCGTGGTCCCTCGGGTGTGGCCGATCCGTTTGTGATTGTAAAGAGATCTGAACGCCAACAGAGACTTGGAGAATTTGCCTTGCGAACAGCCATTGACTTTTCCCGTAGACTCGGATATATGGCCATGTACGTTGACACTTTCTCAAATAACATTGCTATACAAAGAATCATTGAGAAAATCGGAGGATTCCGCCGTGTTGGTTTTCTGCCTATTGGGGGTCGCCTCAACAACGGCGAAATGGTCGGCTCGCTCATCTACTACATAGACCTTAACGCAAGCCTCGTTAATCTGACGTGAGCTGCGCATGTCTACGTCTTACCGGAACAACTAAAGGTCGGATCACTGATGATCAACCAAAACGATCAAGCAGCAGATTCCAACTGGTGTCATCCAAAATGTGATACCACATCTGCACTGATTGTGCCTCTGCGAGATCGGCAAGCAAACCGTTACAGAGAATCACGCTCCGCTTCTGCAACTCATGCACATGCAGAATATCATTCTGCACGTGCATCATCAATGTGCCGTGAAAGCTTGTCATTTCACAACCGAACCACGTGAGTGAATCACTGGGGACCAATGAAAGAACTCTTTGTCCTACGAACAAATTACATTGTCTACCAAACGGGACTTGTGCATCAAATGCACGTTTTGTGTGCTACAGAGACAATGCAAAAAGTACTAACTGAAACAAAGTGATATATATATTTAATCTATGCATTTATCCTATTATTCAAATGGTGCCATTGAGTCAAACTTATTTTTGTAAAGATTTTTTTTTTTTATGAAAATGTCAATTTGATTCCTTTGTATACAAATGTTAAAATTTATTGTTATCATTTATTAAACCAATGAAAACAAATTTGATGGAATTGTGGTTCTATTTGCGTTTGATTTACTGCTTTTAATATGCATATACTGTAAACGTATTTATAACAGCGTACTGGTACTCTAGCTCTCAGGAACACGTTGAGCAATAAGCAAGTCATGAAGTAGTATAATAACATTTTCCTGGAGCAAAGTTTAGGATAACAATTGCGTCCATCATTAGCGCTGTACGTATATTGGCAAGATATAGCACGGGAGGTATGAAAATGATAATACTGCTAAATAAACACGCTTACAGTAACTGCTCGGCTTGATATTACAGTGAGACAGCACTATAAACTCGGCATCAGATCCGCGCTGTCACAAGGAGGTAGATACACCAGCATACCCTATTGGCACACATACATGCACGCATACACAACAAACATGGAGACACGTCCTTGAACAACTTTGGCTGTTTATAGGACTTCAGACTATATGCAACCAATCAGAGTTATTAAAAGACTGTGTACAGTATTGACTAGTGTAAGAATCTCAGGATTTGTATCTTAGTGTATAGACTGGTGTAGGGATCTCTGTATTTATACAGAACTTGGTCCCGTACAGTACCGACTGATGTAGGAATCTCTGTGTTTGTACAGAGCTGGGTCCCGAACTGAACCACATAAGTCATGAAAGCTCTGTTTAATAAAGAACTTAGCCCCGTAAATTACCGACTTTTGCTGTAGGACTATCTGTATTTGTACATAACTTGGTCCAGTACAGTATCGACTGGTGTACAGAACTTGGTCCCGTTAAGTACCGACTGATGTAGGACTATCTACATGTATATTTGTACAGAACTTGGGCCCGTACAGTACCGAATGATGTAGGAATCTATGTATTTGTACAAAACCTGGTCCCGCACAGTAAACGACTTGTGTAGGAATCTCTGTATTTGTACAAACCGTGGCCCCGTACATTACCAACAGGGTCCCGTACATTACCGACAGGTGTATACATCCCTGTATTTGTACAGAACTGGTTCCGTACATTACCGACTGGTGTATACATCTCAGTATTTGTACAGAACTGGGTCCCGTACAGTACCGACTGGTGTATACATCCCTGTATTTGTACAGAACTGGTTCCGTACAGTACCGACTGGTGTAGAAGTCTTTGTATCTAGACATAACTTGGTGCCGTACAGTACCGACTGGTGTATACATCTCTGTATTTGAACAGAACTGGTTCCGTACAGTACCGACTGGTGTATATCTCTCTGTATTTGTACAGAATTGGTTCCGTACAGTACCGACTGGTGTATACATCCCTGTATTTGTACAGAACTGGTTCCGTACATTACCGACTGGTGTATACATCTTAGTATTTGTACAGAACTGGGTCCCGTACAGTACCGACTGGTATATACATCCCTGTATTTGTACAGAACTGGTTCCGTACAGTACCGACTGGTGTAGAAGTCTTTGTATTTAGACATAACTTGGTGCCGTACAGTACCGACTGGTGTTTACATCTCTGTATTTGGACAGAACTGGTTCCGTACAGTACCGACTGGGGTATACAGCTCTGTATTTGTACAGAACTAGTTTTCGTCCATTACCGACTGGTGTATACATCTCTGCATTTGTACAGAACTGGTCCCGTACAGTACCGACTGGTGGATACATCTCTGTATTTGTACAGGACTGGTTCCGTACGGTACCGATTAGTGTATACATCTCAGTACTTGTACAGAACTTGTTCCGTACATTACCGACTGGTGTATACATCTCTGCATTTGTACAGAACTGGTTCCAGCACCGACTGGTGTATACATCTTTGTATTTGTACAGAACTGGTTACGTACAGTACCGACTGGTGTATACATCTCTGTATTGGTACAGAACTGGTTCCGTACGGTACCGATTAGTGTATACATCTCAGTATTTGTACAGAACTTGTTCCGTACAGTACCGACTGGTGTATATCTCTCTGTATTTGTACAGAACTGGTTCCATACAGTACCAACTGGTGTATACCTCTCTGTATTTGTACAGAACTGGTTCCGTACAGTACCGACTGGTGTATACATCTCTGTATTTGTACAGAACTGGTTCCGTACAGTACCGACTGGTGTATACATCTCTGTATTTGTACAGAACTGGTTCCGTACAGTACCGACTGGTGTATACATCTCTGTATTTGTACAGAACTGGTTCCGTACAGTACCGACTGGTGTATACATCTCTGTATTTGTACAGAACTGGTTCCGTACAGTACCGACTGGTGTATACATCTCTGTATTTGTACAGAACTGGTTCCGTACAGTACCGACTGGTGTATACATCTCTGTATTTGTACAGAACTGGTTCCGTACAGTACCGACTGGTGTATACATCTCTGTATTTGTACAGAACTGGTTCCGTACAGTACCGACTGGTGTATACATCTCTGTATTTGTACAGAACTGGTTCCGTACAGTACCGACTGGTGTATACATCTCTGTATTTGTACAGAACTGGTTCCGTACAGTACCGACTGGTGTATACATCTCTGTATTTGTACAGAACTGGTTCCGTACAGTACCGACTGGTGTATACATCTCTGTATTTGTACAGAACTGGTTCCGTACAGTACCGACTGGTGTATACATCTCTGTATTTGTACAGAACTGGTTCCGTACAGTACCGACTGGTGTATACATCTCTGTATTTGTACAGAACTGGTTCCGTACAGTACCGACTGGTGTATACATCTCTGTATTTGTACAGAACTGGTTCCGTACAGTACCGACTGGTGTATACATCTCTGTATTTGTACAGAACTGGTTCCGTACAGTACCGACTGGTGTATACATCTCTGTATTTGTACAGAACTGGTTCCGTACAGTACCGACTGGTGTATACATCTCTGTATTTGTACAGAACTGGTTCCGTACAGTACCGACTGGTGTATACATCTCTGTATTTGTACAGAACTGGTTCCGTACAGTACCGACTGGTGTATACATCTCTGTATTTGTACAGAACTGGTTCCGTACAGTACCGACTGGTGTATACATCTCTGTATTTGTACAGAACTGGTTCCGTACAGTACCGACTGGTGTATACATCTCTGTATTTGTACAGAACTGGTTCCGTACAGTACCGACTGGTGTATACATCTCTGTATTTGTACAGAACTGGTTCCGTACAGTACCGACTGGTGTATACATCTCTGTATTTGTACAGAACTGGTTCCGTACAGTACCGACTGGTGTATACATCTCTGTATTTGTACAGAACTGGTTCCGTACAGTACCGACTGGTGTATACATCTCTGTATTTGTACAGAACTGGTTCCGTACAGTACCGACTGGTGTATACATCTCTGTATTTGTACAGAACTGGTTCCGTACAGTACCGACTGGTGTATACATCTCTGTATTTGTACAGAACTGGTTCCGTACAGTACCGACTGGTGTATACATCTCTGTATTTGTACAGAACTGGTTCCGTACAGTACCGACTGGTGTATACATCTCTGTATTTGTACAGAACTGGTTCCGTACAGTACCGACTGGTGTATACATCTCTGTATTTGTACAGAACTGGTTCCGTACAGTACCGACTGGTGTATACATCTCTGTATTTGTACAGAACTGGTTCCGTACAGTACCGACTGGTGTATACATCTCTGTATTTGTACAGAACTGGTTCCGTACAGTACCGACTGGTGTATACATCTCTGTATTTGTACAGAACTGGTTCCGTACAGTACCGACTGGTGTATACATCTCTGTATTTGTACAGAACTGGTTCCGTACAGTACCGACTGGTGTATACATCTCTGTATTTGTACAGAACTGGTTCCGTACAGTACCGACTGGTGTATACATCTCTGTATTTGTACAGAACTGGTTCCGTACAGTACCGACTGGTGTATACATCTCTGTATTTGTACAGAACTGGTTCCGTACAGTACCGACTGGTGTATACATCTCTGTATTTGTACAGAACTGGTTCCGTACAGTACCGACTGGTGTATACATCTCTGTATTTGTACAGAACTGGTTCCGTACAGTACCGACTGGTGTATACATCTCTGTATTTGTACAGAACTGGTTCCGTACAGTACCGACTGGTGTATACATCTCTGTATTTGTACAGAACTGGTTCCGTACAGTACCGACTGGTGTATACATCTCTGTATTTGTACAGAACTGGTTCCGTACAGTACCGACTGGTGTATACATCTCTGTATTTGTACAGAACTGGTTCCGTACAGTACCGACTGGTGTATACATCTCTGTATTTGTACAGAACTGGTTCCGTACAGTACCGACTGGTGTATACATCTCTGTATTTGTACAGAACTGGTTCCGTACAGTACCGACTGGTGTATACATCTCTGTATTTGTACAGAACTGGTTCCGTACAGTACCGACTGGTGTATACATCTCTGTATTTGTACAGAACTGGTTCCGTACAGTACCGACTGGTGTATACATCTCTGTATTTGTACAGAACTGGTTCCGTACAGTACCGACTGGTGTATACATCTCTGTATTTGTACAGAACTGGTTCCGTACAGTACCGACTGGTGTATACATCTCTGTATTTGTACAGAACTGGTTCCGTACAGTACCGACTGGTGTATACATCTCTGTATTTGTACAGAACTGGTTCCGTACAGTACCGACTGGTGTATACATCTCTGTATTTGTACAGAACTGGTTCCGTACAGTACCGACTGGTGTATACATCTCTGTATTTGTACAGAACTGGTTCCGTACAGTACCGACTGGTGTATACATCTCTGTATTTGTACAGAACTGGTTCCGTACAGTACCGACTGGTGTATACATCTCTGTATTTGTACAGAACTGGTTCCGTACAGTACCGACTGGTGTATACATCTCTGTATTTGTACAGAACTGGTTCCGTACAGTACCGACTGGTGTATACATCTCTGTATTTGTACAGAACTGGTTCCGTACAGTACCGACTGGTGTATACATCTCTGTATTTGTACAGAACTGGTTCCGTACAGTACCGACTGGTGTATACATCTCTGTATTTGTACAGAACTGGTTCCGTACAGTACCGACTGGTGTATACATCTCTGTATTTGTACAGAACTGGTTCCGTACAGTACCGACTGGTGTATACATCTCTGTATTTGTACAGAACTGGTTCCGTACAGTACCGACTGGTGTATACATCTCTGTATTTGTACAGAACTGGTTCCGTACAGTACCGACTGGTGTATACATCTCTGTATTTGTACAGAACTGGTTCCGTACAGTACCGACTGGTGTATACATCTCTGTATTTGTACAGAACTGGTTCCGTACAGTACCGACTGGTGTATACATCTCTGTATTTGTACAGAACTGGTTCCGTACAGTACCGACTGGTGTATACATCTCTGTATTTGTACAGAACTGGTTCCGTACATTACCGACTGGTGTATACATCTCTGTATTTGTACAGAACTGGTTCCGTACAGTACCAACTGGTGTATACATCTCTGTATTTGTACAGAACTGGTTCCGTACAGTATCGACTGGTGTATAGATCTATGTATTTGTACAGAACTGGTTTCGTACAGTACCGACTGGTGTATTCATCTCTGTATTTGTACAGAACTGGGTATCGTACAGTACCGACTGGTGTATACATCTCTGTATTTGTACAGAACTGGGTATCGTAAAGTACCGACTAGATGTGGATATCTCTGTATTTGTACAGAACTGGTTCCGTACAGTACCGACTGGTGTAGAAGTCTTTGTATTTAGACATAACTTGGTGCCGTACATTACCGACTGGTGTATACATATCTGTATTTGTACATAACTGGTTCCGTACAGGACCGACTGGTGTATTTATCTCTGTATTGTTACAGAACTGGTTCCGGACATTACCGACTGGTGTATACATCTCTGTATTTGTACAGGACTTGTTCCATACAGTACCGACTGGTGTAGAAGTCTTTGTATTTAGACATAACTTGGTGCCGTACATTACCGACTGGTGTATACATATCTGTATTTGTACATAACTGGTTCCGTACAGGACCGACTGGTGTATTTATATCTGTATTGTTACAGAACTGGTTCCGGACATTACCGACTGGTGTATACATCTCTGTATTTGTACAGAACTGGTTCCGTACAGTACCAACTAGGTGTGGATATCTCTGTATTTGTACAGATAAGAAACACTTGCTTTGAAAACATTTATGTGTATTATATTTTATATGTTCAAATTGCTACAAAATGGTTCCAGTTATTTTCTCTAATAACCCCCTACGCTCCAGCAAAAAAAAACCGGTTATTTCTATATAAAATTCATCAGACTTTTGTAAGAGAATTACTGCCAGAAATTTGCCTGATTATAATGAAAACATAGTTTTATTATCAACCAGTTGGCAGTTGATCATATTACGCTTACTCGCGGTCTTCTATTGAATAAAGATACACCAGGTTGCCGTTGCCTAACGGCCCTTAACAGTATTCCAGTCAAAACACAATGTTAAAATGACGGTGGAAAAACTGGAGAAAATACAACAAGAAAGATTCCTCGATATTATTGTCAAACGAAAATAAATTATGATAAATAAAAAGTGAATATTCTTATGGCGCAGAACAATTAACAGAAAATTGAAATGAAATTAATATACCTATTTCAAATATTTTGAAGAAATAAATCATACTGATTAATTTAACGAAGATACATGTACATGTATGAACCCCCGGGTCCTACATGGTTATGTATTACGTCATTTTTGTAATGATGAACCGACTATTGGGCACTGATCACGCTGATAGGAGACAGAGATAGGGTGATATGTCGTTGACCTGATTGGTTTGATTCGGACACAAAACAAACAAATATTATAACGTTGATATTAAGGTCAATGTTAATTTGCTTGATCATCGTATTTTTTTCTGTGACGTCTTCTTGTTCCACGCCTAAAAAACTACTTTGAAAAGTGCGGAAAATAACACATGGATCATTTCACAACAGGGCTCATACGCCAGACAGGACACGCATTTTAAGTGAAAGGCAATTAATAACATTTGATGCAAATTGTGTTGGCCCATAGTTAAGAAGTTAGTGGTGTGTTTGTGTGAACATCCCTCATACCGGATACAGCATGGTACGAGCAAAACGCTTCATAATATGGTGCCAGCGGTGGGATAAGATTGTTTCTACCAAATGAATACATATTTTCTTATTTCGCAATCTATCACAATCGAATATGTTGCAATATTTGTCAGTCATTTTAAATGAATTAATTACAATGTGATTTTGAAATAAAAATTCATTGCAATTATATAGCTCAACTCATTTTTGCGGTTTAATCAACAATGTCAAAGTTTAATTTTCCAAATGTTTAGTTTGATAAATTACGATTAAAAAAAACAAGAACAAATTTTTAAATATTCTGAACTTTTTTCACTGATTTTCACTTTCTGTTTTCTATGTGAATTATTTTAAAGTGCATTGAATGTCGAAAAATGAAAAAAAATGCCATGTATTGCATATAATGCAATATGGAAATTGCTAAAAGGTAAAGAGAAAGAGTTCGACAACACTCACTCGACTTTACGCTCCAAGGACATGGGATTCGGATCAAGTCCGTTTGACTGTAATAATGCTTCCACTGCGAGACGAAAATACAGTCGAGATATAATAACGAAGACCAGCTTTGTGGCGAATACACAGTCTATGCGATGAAAACAAAAAGGTTTTTTGGCGGACAGTACTCTGGCAGAATAACAACATGTAAAAGACAACTCAAGAATCTATTCAATTGCACTGGACTTAGTTACGCATGGTTACAACAAAAAAAACTTGCACTATGAATAAAAATTACCTTAGGGCTAGTTTTAAAACTATTCTGTATGACCAATTTTTACAACAATGGTATTCCGTCTTTGCGTATTGCAGAGTTATCTTCTCTTGGGAGCAGGTATTGATTGTTACGTCATTGGTCTGTGTGAGAAAATTACGTTGTTTTCTCAAAAATTGATGACGTTTCTCTCACAAACAAATGACGTAACAATACCTGCTCCCAAGAGAAGATAACTCTGCAATACGCAAAGACGGAATACTGATATTGAAAATACTTCCCGGGGTCAAACATATGCAATATTTAAACATCAATTTCAGATTGAAAAATACTTAACTATGCTCAAACAAAAAGATAGAATAACTATCTGAAAGTTCAGAACTAGTAATATATCTCTGCCTATAGAGACTGGGCGATGGACTAGAACACCACGTGAAGGAAGAATCTGTCCGCTTTGTTTTACTGGAGTTGGAAGCGAGTATCATTATTTGTTTGAATGTTCAAATGCTTATGTAAGTCAAATCCGCATAATAAGGTATGATAGTACAGTGTAATATTGTGTTTATCATTGTATGAGGAGTGTAATAGTTTCCACTATATTATTGTACGCTAGCATAGTAAGATGAGTGTTTTACGGTCGACCATATCATTGTTATCTTCTACTTTATGATGACCTCTTGTTGCGCACAATAGCTGATCTAACCCTAAACGTAAGTATTGATTTATGTACGGGTTCTTCTTTTTATTGTTCGACTGTTTATCTAATTTATTTTACATGTTAATTTTAATTTCAACTATTTGAAATTAATAACTATGACTCAGTCATTAGCCCATGCTTGATTTTAGAATGCTATGTTTTGTAAGTTTATTTTTCATATTTATACATTTATACACCTATAAGTAAACATAATTATTTTGGATTATCTAAAGCTCAGCAACTTATTTAGGAGTAGGACAACTGGTTCGCCCGTTGTCAGTATAATGTGACCGGCTGGGGTGTCCTGCTGGGGGTCTTTGGCAGTATGTTTCAGTGAGGTAGCACTATAAAGTCGGCATCAGTTCCGCGCTATGCTATTTCAAGGAGACAAACACGAGCATATTGCAGCCTCCAAAAACACACACGAATACACTACACGCATGCATCTTGCACACAGGGGAGGCTGTCTTTAAATGACCAAAGATGTTGATAGGACGTTAAACAATACTAATACGAACCACACCAATCTCTAAAGCTGGTTCCTGATTTAATTTGGGTATATTTCCAAAACGAATAAGTTGTCTGGGGTTAAAACGTCCTCACCGCAGCCAGCCAGGGTCATATCAGGACGGATGCACAGTAAGACACCACCAGGAAGAGAAAATAGATAGGAAACAAAAAATACAGAAAAATTGGAAACGAAGAAGATCCCAAATGCTGCTATGGGATAGCAGCTCAATTTCGGTTTCTTCCTTGTCACTTAAGAAGTCACTGATGAATCAAAGCCTGATTCTGCAGGGGGTCCACATAAGTTGCCTTTCCGATACACATGTTACTGGTATAATCTTGATTTCTCCCAATGCCCGATAAACAGAAGACAAGGAGGAAACCACCACATATCCTACAGCGGGCCCCAATTAAGTCGTTTTGTACGATCATGCAGAGGAATACAGCAGGCCCATTTGTTTCCTAGAACCTGCACGGCTTTCAAAAAGAAAGAAAAAGAAAAAAAAAGAAAACTGTATATTAGTTTTATTATATGAAGTTTGAAACAACCTCTCTCCTCAACATTTGTGTAATTTATTAATCCAGGTTTCTAGTCTGACCAGTTATAACTTATATCTGTGGACCGTCAAAATAATGTGATATTTATATATAATTTAATCTTGCTCGTATCAAGCATTTTCATTGGCTTAAAAACTTATATTATCAGCCCATAACCTAAAACATTGACGTCGCCGTTTGTAACGTCGCTTTTGATTGGCTGATACAGCAGCGAAACCGATTAGTGTGTGCCTCTCTTTCCTTATATAAAGAACCAATTCACGATTGCAGTTGTTTACATCCCAATTGAACTTGTATTTAGCTGCAACCTTCCAAATAAGGTCTTCTAAAACGGAATAGACTGTACATTGTATAGATAAGAAAAGTAAAATTTCAACAGATACACTTTAATAAAGATCGGATAAAGATAACTTGTGTCCTAATCCAAACTATACTCCAACCAGTTTATCCTCCCATAATTACTCCGCTATATATTTTACCTTCAACAACATTCGCTTTAAACCCTTTTGCACGCCCTTCCCTCCAACC